>NC_135979.1:6750692-6785000 GCF_053455715.1 Rhinoraja longicauda | reverse complement strand
AACACGAGGAAAAATTGGATGTCCTTTAAAAATCCCTCCCAGCTCGACTCCCTCTTGCGAGAGAGAGAGAGAGAGACAGATAGAGAGTTAGAGAGAGAGAGAGAGAGAGCAAAAAATCTCAACGCCCGTATTTTCTACAAACGCTTCGCCACAACCATTCTGCCCGGTTACAGTTGCCCCGCACCGACATTTAATTGCAACTCGTTGTGCTTTGTTGTTACATTAATCGGAGCAGGAAGACTCGGTCCACGGTCCACGAAACTGATACCAATTTCGCCTGAAATAATCCAACGCTGAAGGAACCAAATCTCTGCTGTGAAAACCAAGGGGGGCTAAAATAGTTGGAGGACAAGCATTCTGAAATCCTGATGTTATTTAACCCTGTTGCCCAATGGTTTACATTTTTTTTTTAAACACACACACACAAGTTCGGTATCAAATGATTAACAAACACAAAAAAAGACACATATCATGTCGTTGTCTTCGCTTACCGGAGTGGTTTAAACGTAAGGCAGCAAGCTGGGGCTGGGGAGGGAGGAGAGGGGGAGGAGGGATGGTTTTTTGACCTGGCAAGGTAATGCAGGGAGACGATTAAATTAGAGGAGGAGAGAGCAGTCAGGGATCCCCTTCCAATTCACACATCCACCGCGCGTCATCTTCCTGGGCAAGGCAGGGTTCACTCCTGACTCAGTGTAGCGGGTACCAGGGCACCCTTACACATTGTTACAAGGCACATTGTTACAGTCAGACAGTGTGTGGTGCGCTGGCAGCAGCAGCAGCAGCAGCAGCAGCAGCCTCTCTCCAACCGAGGGGCAGGTTGCAATTCCAGCAGAAGGTTACATTTCGCGAAGCCCAGGCGTGCGTTTGGACGCGTGGATCACTCGCTCACTCACACACTCACTCACTCACTCACACCGGTGGGTGGAGGAGGGCAAAGCGGCCCATCTCCTGCTCAGGGGGAGGGGGAGGGGGTGGGGGTGGGGGTGTGAGATGACCCCCCCCCGTCGTCGTCGACGCCCCTCCTGCTGTCTGTCTGTCTGTCTGTCTGTCTGCAAGAGGTGGCGAGCTCGGCGACAACGAAGCTCCACGGTCTTTGCAATCGGCGACTGTTGTCACAGGCGACACAATGAGCGGAACTCGCCACCTCTCACACACACAACTCCTTCACCAGTCACAACAGCCACGCCTTGGCAGTGCACTCGTGTGTGTTTGTTTGTTTGTGTGTGGCTGTGTGTTTGTTTGTGTGTGTGTTTGTGTGTGTGTGGCTGTATGTGTGTGTGTGGGTGTGGCTGTGTGTGTGTGGCTGTCTGTGTGTGTGGGTGTGTGTGGCTGTCTGTGTGTGTGTGTGTGGCTGTCTGTGTGTGTGTGGCTGTCTGTGTGTGTGGCTGTCTGTGTGTGTGGCTGTGTGTGTGTGGCTGTCTGTGCGTGTGGCTGTGTGTGTGTGTGTGGCTGTGTGTGTGTGTGTGGCTGTCTGTGTGTGTGGCTGTGTGTGTGTGTGGCTGTCTGTGCGTGTGGCTGTGTGTGTGTGTGTGGCTGTGTGTGTGTGGCTGTCTGTGTGGCTGTGTGTGTGGCTGTCTGTGTGTGTGTGTGGCTGTCTGTGTGTGTGTGTGGCTGTCTGTGTGGCTGTGTGTGTGGCTGTCTGTGTGTGTGTGTGGCTGTCTGTGTGTGTGTGGCTGTGTGTGTGTGTGTGGCTGTCTGTGTGTGTGTGTGTGGCTGTGTGTGTGTGTGTGGCTGTCTGTGTGTGTGTGTGGCTGTCTGTGCGTGTGGCTGTGCGTGTGGCTGTGTGTGTGTGGCTGTGTGTGTGTGGCTGTGTGTGTACAAAACTACCCTTCTCCTCTGCGATTTTCTGTCAACAGTTCTCTTCCCCGTCCCTTTATCGAAAGTTGTGATTTTTTTTAAAAAAATGGAGACCTCAGGTTTTCACTGTGGTCGCTTCCTAAAGACCCTGGACTGGGATTCTTTTTAGGGTCTACCTATTAAAAAAAAAATAAAAAAATCCAGTATTCCCCCTCCTCTCCCTCCCCCCACCATCCCTACCACCCTCTCCTCTCCACCCCACCTCTCCACCCCACCTCTCCTCTCCACCTCTCCTCCCCCACCTCCTCTCCCTCCACCCCACCTCTCCCTCCACCTCTCCTCTCCCTCCCCTCCTCTCCCTCCCCTCCTCTCCTTCCCCCCACCCTCTCCTCTCCTCTCCCTCCCCACCTCTCCTCTCCCTCCCTCCCACCTCTCCTCTCCCTCCCCCCCACCTCTCCTCTCCCTCCCCCCCACCTCTCCTCTCCCTCCCCCCCCCACCTCTCCTCTTCCACCCCCTTCTCTCCCCCCCCCCCCCCCTCCCCACCAAAATGGAAAAATCCACATAGAATTTGTAAATTGTCCATCTTGGACCGTTGCGCCCCGGTGTGGCAGTGGTTTATTTGGGGGAACGTGTGCGTTATTGATACATGGACCTCCATGATCACCAAATATGTTTCCATCGTCCATTTAACCGGGACTCTGAATAAAAGGGTTTCATCAATATGCACTCCACCCCCCCCCCCCCCCCTCACTGTTATACCGTGCCTGCACATAACTATATCACATGGGCATTTGCAATATTTCTAAACAAACACGTTCGCAATTACATGTCATAATCATACTTTATTAGCCAAGTATGTTTTGCTACATACGAGGAATTTGATTTGCCATACGGTCATACCAGTAAAAAGCAACAGGACACACAAAATACATTTTAATGTAAACATCCACTACGAAGGTATTAATTCACAAAATGCTGGCTCAACACCTGCGCTCGGTCCGCGTTGGCCAAACTGGTCTCCCGGTGGCCGAGCACTTCAACTCCCCCTCCCATTCCCAGTCTGGCCTTTCTGTCATGGGCCATAGTGAGGCCCACCGGAAATTGGAGGAACAGCACCTCATATTTCGCCTGGGCAGCTTGCAGCCCAGTGGTATGAACATTGACTTCTCCAACTTTAGATAGTTCCTCTGTCCCTCTCTTCCCCTCCCCCTTCCTAGATCTCCCTCTATCTTCCTGTCTCCACCTATATCCTTCCTTTGTCCCGCCCCCCTGACATCAGTCTGAAGAAGGGTCTCGACCCAAAACGTCACCCATTCCTTCTCTCCTGAGATGCTGCCTGACCTGCTGAGTTACTCCAGCAATTTGTGAATAAATACCTTCGATTTGTACCAGCATCTGCAGTGACTCCTCCACATTCCTCACTGTGATGGAAGGCGAAACAAAGAGTTCAATCTCTTCCCTTCTTTGTTCTCGCGCGGTCGGGGGCCTCGAGCCTTCCGTTGACACGTGGAGTGAAACCTTCAATCAATTTACAAGCGCTGTGTGCAGGAACTCATAACTATGGGAGGCATCTGCCGTGAAATCGCAGTGTAGGAATCTCAGCTCCTAAATTCAACCAGTAAATCACTTACACACATTCCACAGATATTTCTGGACACGTGGGCATACTGACGTTTGATGCGGAGTAAAAATAGAAAATGCCCAGTTTCCCAGCGAGTCGGGCAGCATCTTTGGAGGGAGCTATATATAGAGTTAGTATCTCACACTGATGACTTGCAGCAGAACCGGAGACAGATCATCAACATGAAATGTTAACTTTGATTTTCTCTCTACATCCATACTGCCGAGCTTATTATTTCATGTGGGGGGGGGGGGGGGGGGTTGGATGTCAAGCAATTGAAGTGTTTCGCTTTTGGAAAGACACTGGGCCTTAAAGTGAGGAAATAAGAAACTGACCCTTCGGCCCACCGAGTCCACGCCGACCATCGACCACCCAATCACACCAGTTCCACGTTATCCCACGTTCTCATCCACTCCCTTCTCAATTTTACAGAGGGCTAATTAACCTACTGACCTGCACATCTTTGGGATGAAGGAGGAAACCGGAGCACCCGGAGGAAACTCACGCGGATGCAGGGAGGGTGTACAATTCTTCACACAGACAGCACATGACGTCAGGATCGAACCCAGCCTCTGACGCTGTTAGGCAGCAGCTTTACTTCATTTGGACGGATTGAGGAGCATCTTTCACCGAATTGATGGTCTTCCAGCAGCACCTGATATCCATCTCCAAGTGTGTCCCTGCAAATCAGTCATAGAGTGAAACAGCACAGAAACAGGCCCTTTTGGCCCAATTTACCCAAGATGCCCCACTGCCGACACGAGGTGCACCTGCCCGCATTAGGGGCGGCACAGCGATGGAGCTGCTGCCTTGCAGCACTTGCAGCGCCAGAGACAAGGGTTCGATCGCGACTGTGGGTGCTGCTTGTGCCTTCTCCCCGTGACCGCATGGGTTTTCTTCGGTTTCATCCCACACTCCAAAGACGCACAGGTATGTAGGTTAATTGGCTTGGTGTTGGTGTGTAACATTGTTCCTAGGATAGTGTTAAAATGCGGGCATCGCTGGTCGGTGCGGACTCGGTGGGCCGAAGGGCCTGTTTCCACGCTGTATCTCTAAACTAAACTTAGCATTTGACTTACCTCTCCTATCCACATACCTGTCCAAATGTTGTTTAAATGTTGTTATGGTACCTTTTTCAACGACCTCCTCTGCAGAGAGTAGATGTAGTCCAGTCCATCATACAAACCAACCTCCCTTCCATTGACCATCTGCAGCAAGCTGCCTCGGCAAGGCCACCAGCATAACCAAGGAACAGTCTCACCCCGCCTCACTCCCTCTCATCCCTTCTCCCATCGGGCAAGAGGTACAAAGTTTGAAGACAAATAGCTCCAGATTTGGGAAGTTTCTTCCCAGTTGTTATCAGGTGACTGAATGGTTCTCTGGAGTGCTCTGCGGTCCTCAGTTCATAATTTAATATGTGATAGGAGCAGAATTAGGCAATTCGGCCTATCAAGTCTAGTCCGCCATTCAATCATGCTGATCTACAGTATTTTGCCCCCTCAACCCCATTCTCCTGCCTTCTCCCCATAACCCCTGATATGCGTACTAATCCTGAAACTATCATATCATATCATATCATATCATATATATACAGCCGGAAACAGGCCTTTTCGGCCCTCCAAGTCCGTGCCGCCCAGCGATCCCCGCACATTAACACTATCCTACACCCACTAGGGACAATTTTTACATTTACCCAGCCAATTAACCTACATACCTGTACGTCTTTGGAGTGTGGGAGGAAACCGAAGATCTCGGAGAAAACCCACGCAGGTCACGGGGAGAACGTACAAACTCCTTACAGTGCAGCACCCGTAGTCAGGATCGAACCTGAGTCTCCGGCGCTGCATTCGCTGTAAAGCAGCAACTCTACCGCTGCGCTACCGTGCCGCCCCATCTATCTCTTCCTTGAAAATATCCACTGATCTGACCTCCACAGCTGTCTGTGGCAATTAATTCCACAGATTCACCGCCCTCTGACTAAAGGAATTCCTCCTCATCTCCTTTCTAAAGGAAAGTCCTTTAACTCTGAGGCTATGACCTTTGGTCCTAGACACTCCCACGGGTGGAAACATCCTCTCCATATGGCGGCACGGTAAGAGTTGCTGCCTTACAGCGAATGCAGCGCCGGAGACTCAGGTTCGATCCTGACTACTGGCGCCGTCTGTACGGAGTTTGTACGTTCTCCCCGTGACCTGCGTGGGTTTTCGCCGAGATCTTCGGTTTCCTCCCACACTCCAAAGACGTACAGGTATGTAGGTTAATTGGCTGGGCAAATGTAAAAATTGTCCCTAGTGGGTGTAGGATAGTGTTAGTGTGCGGGGATCGCTGGGCGGCGCGGACCCGGTGGGCCGAAAGGCCTGTTTCTGCGCCGTATCTCTAAATCTAAATCTAAAAAAAATCTAAATCTAAATATCACTCTATCTAGGTCCTGACCTCCTACCTACCTCATTGGAGACCTGTGACCTATCTTTAATCGGACTTTAACGTGCACTAAAGGCTTCACTTTATCATTTGTCTGTACACTGTGGATGACTTGTTTGTAATCATGTACAGTCTTTTCAGTGACTGGAGATAGATGAAGATAGTCTGGAGAATGAGGTACATTAGAAGGTCAGGAATATGTCCTCAGCATAACCTTCCTTCCATTATCAGATCAGAAGGAGGGAATGTTGCTGATGGTCACACAATGTTCTTTTCCGTTCACAAATCTTTAGCCGATGAAGTTGTCCATGCCTCTTTGCAGCAAAGACTGAATATACAGCCAAGTGGCAAATAAATGTCAAACAAGGTGAATGCCTCAAAACTGCTTCTCATTGGGAATGATGGAACTGATCCAAGAGTCAGTGGAAGAGAGTTTAGTTTATTCTCATGTGTACCGAGGTACAGAGAAAAGCTTTCGTTGCGTGTTAACCAGTCAATGGAAAGACAATACACGATTACAATCGAGCCATTCACAGTGTACAGATGCATGATAAAGGATATAATGTGAATAACGTTTAGTGCAAGCAAAGCCAGTAATGTCCTGTCAAGGATTTAGATTTAGAGATACAGCGCGGAAACAGGCCCTTCGGCCCACCGAGTCCGCACCGCCCAGCGATCCCCGCACATTAACACTATCCTACACCCACTAGGGACAAATTTTACATTTACCCAGTCAACTAACCTACATACCTGTACGTCTTTGGAGTGTGGGAGGAAACCGAATATCTCGGAGAAAACCCATGCAGGTCACGGGGAGAACGTACAAACTCCGTACAGACGGCGCCTGTAGTCAGGATCGAACCTGAGTCTCCGGCGCTGCATTCGCTGTAAGGCAGCAACTCTACCGCTGCGCCAACCGTGCCGCCGTACGGATAGTCCGAGGGTCACCAATGAGGTAGACAGTGGTTCAGGACTGCTCTCGAGATGTGGTAGGATTGTTGAGTTGCCTGATAACAGCTGGGAAGCAACTGTCCCTGAATCTGGAGGTGTGCGTTTTCACACTTCTATGAAAAATACGCTAATATCGGAGGCTGATATGTAATGGCTTCACCATTGCCATGTTACTGATGGTCACCTGCCCTTCCTCTCTTCTACCTTTCTCCTCCCCTCAACCTGCAATCAGGCTGAAGAAGGGTCCCGACCCGAAACGTCACCTCTCCATATTCTCCAGGGATGCTGCCTGACCAGTTGAGTCAGTCCAGCACTTCGTATCTTATTTCTTTGGAAAACCAGCATCTGCTGTTCCTTGTTTCTACAGAAATTTGGTTGATGCTTCAGTACACAATTAGGTGTCTGTTCCATTGTTTCTCACGTTGTCTTTTGGAGGAACGTAGGATCAGTTGGTTGATGGTCGGCAAAGGCTCAGCAGGCTGATTATTAATTCCCGCAGCCAGCTTCCTCAGATAGGTTGATTTGTTATTCAATTGTTTATAAAACTTTACAGTGGCCAAATGATGTCCATAAAATCCACAATGACTATATCACAAAAAAAATCCCCTTGCCTCTGTTCATCTAATACTATACTTTGTCCTACCCTTTTTCTCTTCCAGCTTCCTCTTCCTCTTCCTCCCCCCCCCCCCCCCCCCCCCCCCATACATTCAGTCTGAAGAAGGGTCCTGACCCAAAACATCACTTATCGATACACAGACACAAAATGTGTAGAAAGGAACTGCAGATGCTGGTACATGTCGAAGATAGACGCAAAGTGCTGGAGTAACTCAGCGGGTCAGGCAGTATCTCTGGAGAAAAAGGATGGGCGACGTTTCGGGTCCGGACCCTTCTTCAGACTGAACAGATAGGCACAAAATGGTGGATTAACTCAACATGGATAGGTGGCATTTCGGGTCGGAGTAGAAGGGTTCCAACCCAAAATGTCACCCTATCCATGTACTCCAGGGATGCTGCCTGACCCGCTGAGTTACTCCAGCACCAGTCTTTTTTATTGTGAACCAGCATCTGCAATTGTTCCTTGTTTCAGCATAGTCGTCCCTGCAGAGGCCCTGATAAATTATGTACCCACAATGAAAATGATGTAGTGTACATCAAATTTCTCTTTCCGACCACATAATGGCAAGCATGACCTTTTAAACAATTAGTGAGCTCATAAAGTAAATAACAAATAGCCAAGCCCTGGAAATAAGACCATAACGTACCAGGTCTCCCAAACTATTGGTAATTTTCTCCGATATGGTAGATGTAATTTAGCAACCAGTGGATTCAGCACAGGGTCCTGAACTGATCATGTTTATGCCTATTGGCTGAGTTCACTGATGAGTCAAATAGATTTGTGGTTTAAGTTTGCAAAATTCTCTGGCAATTTTATAAGAATTCCAAATGTTTCAAAATAGTAGATGTTTCTCCGATGAGTTCTCATATTCTGCGGTCCACCCGCTATGTTACAGAGTCACAGAGCGATGCAGTGTGGAAACAGGCCCATCGGCCCAGCTCGCCCACACCGGCCAACAATGTCCCAGCCACCCTAGTCCCATTTGCCTGCGCTTGATCCATATCACTCCAAACCTGTCCTATCCATGTACCTGGTCTAACTGTTTCTTAAACAATGGGATGGTCCCAGCCCCCAGCCTCAACTACCTCCCCTGGCAGCTTGTTCCATACATCCACCACCACCCTTTGTGGTGAAATGGTTAACCCTCGGATTCCTATTAAATCTTTTCCCCTTCACCTTGAACCTATGTCTTCTGGTCCTCGATTCCCCTACTCTGAGCAAAAGACTATGCATCTACCCGATCTATTCCTCTCATGATTTTGTATACCTCTACAGACTAGGGCCGAAGGGCTTAATGCTGATCCTATGTCTTAGCGTAACAATGTGAGGCAGGAGTCAAAGAAGAGGGTAGGTTTGATGGGAAGGGATGGACTCAAAATGCTGGAGTAACTCAGCGGGACAGGCAGCATCTCTGTATAGAAGGAATGGGTGACATTTCAGGTCGAGACCCTTCTGCAGACTCGATGGGAAGGGCTCTGACTCAAAGGCAGGGGCCTCTAATTAATTGTGGAAAGTAGATAGTCCAGGTATAATTTAGTTTAGTTTTAAGATGTAGTGCGGAAATAGCCCCTTTGGCCCTCCGAGTCCACACCAACCAGCGATCCTCGCACATTAACACTACCCTACACACTAATTTTTACACTTGTACCAACCCAATTAACCTACAAACCTGTACGTCTTTGGAGTGTGGGAGCAAAACGAAGATCTCAGTGAAAACCCACGGAATCACGGGGAGAACGTACAAACTCCACACAGACAGCACCCTTTGTCCAGATGTAACCCCCGGGTCCCTGGCGCTGCAAGCGCTGTAAGGCAGGAACTCTACCGCTGTACCACCGTTTGGATATTGGGGCAGGTGATGGTGGGCTGGAGATGGGTGCCATCAGTATCCTTGTGATTCCTCGCTTCACACCTTTGTGATGGCACTGAGGGGTAGCGTGTCATTGATAAATAAGGGAAGGCAAGGGCAGATCCAAGTGAAGCTACAGGGCTAACAGAGTAAGACGCTGAGGAGAGGCCTGCAGGCTTTGTGGCTGGATCTAAAAGATAGCAATCGATGTAGGCAAGGGCAGTTGGATTACAGAGAGGAGAGGCATTCAAGGGCATCTGTGTGGTTGAATGTGTGAAAGAATGCAGACAGCAGGAGAATGATGAGAAGGGACAATTCACTGGGGTGCAGTCAGTGGACATATCATTTGTAACTATAATAAGAGTCTAGTCTGCAGCCAACTCACAAACTAATACTGGTTGTTGTCCTTCAATAATCCTCAGACTGGCTGTCTGCTGGTTTGCACAGGGGCAGAATCATGAGCTGGCTTTATTTTAGATTGCGGCCAGCAGGCAAATAATGTTTATTTTAATACGTGTCAGAGGAATAGAGACCTCCTGCCTCGTATTTACAGCCGTAAGCAAATACCAGAAAGTAAGCTGAAGGCTGCCACAATCTTACAAGTGCAAGATTTCTTTTTTTTTTTAAACACAGTTTATGAATGCTTCTTTTATAATGTATTGTTTTTGAAGGGCTTACCAAGAGGCTGGTCTTCCGATATCTTAGCGTTCTGCCTGAGGGAGTGCTCAGCTTTTTGTTACTTGCTGTGAGCCAAGAATGCAAATTGACAACATCCCACAATTATGTGGACAGAGAATATTCATCTCCAGAGATCTTTTACATTCCTTGCCAAAGTTATGAATCAGCTTCATTTTTTTTGTTTTGTTCTCATTTCGAGCAAGGTTATTCTGATCGCTGCATCGCTAGGAATCAGAGAGAGAGTTCTGGAACTCTCTACAGGAACCAGAGAGAGTTCAGAGCTACCATCTACTTTTTAAAAATTGTCTGTGCCTTGTGGTGACTCTTTTGCATACTGTGTATGCAAAAACAAAGAATTTCACTGTACCTTCACGATACATGTGACAATAAAGTATCTGTCTACTTTCCTGGGCTTTATCGTGCACTAAACATTATTCACGTCGTTCCTTTCATCGTCTATCTGTACACTGGAGATGGATTGATTGTAATCATTTTGTCTTTCCACTGACTGGTTAGCACGCAACAAAAACTTTTCACTGTACCTCGGTACATGTGACTGTAAACTAAACTCAACTCACTGTACCTCAGTGCATGTGACAGTAAACTAAACTAACATTTGGCTGCTTTGGAGAGATGAATTAAATTCGCACCACTTACATTGTGGTCATTCAAATGGTGGCCATTTGCTATGGTAGGAAAAAGAAATGAGATATAGACCACATCATTTTCATCGTGGGTATGTAACTTCTCAGGGCCTCTGCAGAGCCAGTGGTCTAAAGCTCCAGATACTCTCTTTTGGGTTGTCAGATCTTCAATCAGCTCCTCACACTTCATTTGTCTGATTACTTTTAATTATTTACTGTCATTAAAATATTTCACAAGAATATACTACTTCTGATGAAAGGTCATTGAGTGCACAGTAGTCAGTGTACAGCCGAGTGCAAAAATGCCATTGACAATGGGGTAGGAGGGAGTGGGATTCACTTAATAGGGGGATTGGTCTTCAACAAAACATTACATTTTAATTAGTTATAGAAACAGAAATCTTGAGGATGCATGAATGAAAGCAATATCTAATAAAGCAAGATGTCGAAACAAGGAACTGCAGATGTTGGACTATACCAAAGATAGGCACACAGTGTTGGAGTAACTCAGCGGGTCAGGCAGCATCTCTGGAGAAAAAGAATGGGTGAAGCTTCGAGTCGGGACCCTTCTTCAGACTGAATCTGAAGATTCTGTCTTCAGTCTGATAAAAGGTCCTGACCCGAAACATCACCCATCCTTTTTCTCCAGAGATGCTGCCTGATCCGCTGAGTTACTCCAGCACTTTGTGTCTAATAAAGCAAATTGGGTCCTTGAATTTACTAATGGAGGTACAGGGTATAAAAGCTAGGAAGTTATGATGAAACAGTTGGCAGACTTCAGCTGGAATTTTGCATCTGTTTATGGGCTTTACGCTCTGTCCCTCCATTAATAAACTCAAGGATCCAATTTGCTTTATAAAGAGCTTTTTTGTGTACACATTCTCAGGATTTCTGTTTCTCCAACCATTTAAAATTTTGTTTAGTTTATTTACACCTGTCCATGTTCTCCAGAGATGCTGCCTGACCAGCTGAGTTACTCCAGCACTTTGTGTCCTTCTTTGTGAACCAGCATCTGCAGTTCCTTATTTCTTTTGCTTATTTTGCAACTGTTCTAGTGCCATAGTAAAGGCTCTGTTGATTTAACAGACTATAAGTCTGAATAGTCATTATCTCTAGCCCATGAGATTGAATTCTGTAAATCATAAACAAACAGTCCAAAATCTTTTGCCAGTAATGTTCTCACGTGCTGGTTTGACTCATTCTATTTTGCAATTAACAATCGTCTTTGTGAGAGTTTTATTTTCCCAATTGTGTCCTGATAAAAATACGATCATGTTCTTGCGGGTTTGTGACAATGAGTCATAGATGAAACATCTTTGCCAATGTGCCGTAATTTCTTGATTACGTGGACAGTAAATGGACAGTAAATTGGTTAGTCTGCAGTTTTGAAATGAGTCAGAAACCTTTTCTGTCATCTTGACCATACAGACAGTTCCAGCTTTAAGCGGTGAGATTTTAACCAGATCCGCAAATAACCTCGGAACAAAGAACTGCAGATGCTGGTTAATACACAAAAGGACTCAATGTGCTGAAGTAACTCAGCGGGTCATGCAGTATTCCTGAAGAACATGGATAGGTGACATGACTACGTATCTATGTCACCTATCCATGTCCTCCAGGGATGCTGCCTAACCCACTGAGTTACTCCAGCATTCTGTGCTGTACTGTTCTACGTTCAATGTCCCTCCAGCAGTTTGCTTTTTATTCAAGATTCCAGCATTGGCAGTCTCTTGTGTCTTAAATCAATGCCTCTCAAATTGATGCAAGAATTCTCATAGCTGGGCTCAAAGAATTGTAGAATTATTTTAGTTCTGGCTAAAATTTACCCCTCAGCCAAAATCACTAAAATAAAGCAGATGACCAAGTCATTTTTATTGCTGCTTTCAGTACACATACTGACCGCTGGGCTTTTCGACATTACAACAGTAACTATACATCTTAAATACTTCATGAGTTATAATGTGCTTTGGGTCATCCCGCGGTTGTGAAACCAAATCCTTTCTCTGGTCTAATGATGGACAAGAAATGAACAGCTGCAAAAGGTGGCCTACCCTCATGTTGCCGAGATCCTGAAAACATTATGATTCATAACATCCATCAACTGGTGGCAGCCATGTGATCTGCTGGAAGAGGCCAAAGAAAATGTTAATGATAAACAATCCAGAACAACACTTTAAAAATTCCTCTCCCCGTGAAACTATATTGGCACAATTAGTTTCAGTCCGTAAGCTTGAAGAGTCATTGTCCATATTAGTTCAGTTTAGTTTAGATTTAGATTTAGAGATACAGTGCGGAAACAGGCCCTTCGGCCCACCGAGTCCGCGCCGCCCAGCGATCCCCGCACATTAACACTATCCTACACCCACTAGGGACAATTTTTACATTTACCCAGTCAATTAACCTACATACCTGTACGTCTTTGGAGTGTGGGAGGAAACCGAAGATCTCGGAGAAAACCCATGCAGGTCACGGGGAGAACGTACAAACTCCGTACAGACGGCGCCCGTAGTCAGGATTGAACCTGAGTCTCCGGCGCTGCATTTGCTGTAAGGCAGCAACTCTACCGCTGCGCCACCGTGCCGCCCAGTTTAGTTTATTATTGTCATGTGTATAAAGATATTGTGAAAAGCCTTTGTTTGCACGCGCCTTGGGCTTGGCCCGCTGTGGACCGTCCGGTGCGGCCTGCAACCACAACAACCTGACTGCGGGCGAGGACAGCAGGAGAAGGGAAAGACATTGTGGCCTTCCATCACAGTGAGGAGAGAGAGGACTGGAGGAGACTCACTGTGATGGATGTTTCTTTGATGGATGTTTCTTTTTTTGTGTGTTTTTGGGGTTGGGTGGTTTGAGTGCCTGTTTGATGCTTTTATTGTTGGACTGTGTTTTGGGGGGTTTTGGGGTGTGTGATTTGAATGCCTATTTAATGCTTTTATTGTTGGACTGTGTTTTGGGGGGTTTTTGGGGTTGGGTAATTTGGGTGCCTGTTTAGTGCTTTTATTGTTGGACTGTAGGTGATTGAATTAACATTTTGTTCAAGATGGCCGCGCCGTTGTGTTTGGCTGCCTGCCACTGTATGTTTCTTTTTTTTCCTAGTCAGATGTGCAGCACTTTGGTCAACGTGGGTTGTTTTTAAATGTGCTATACAAATAAATTGACTTGACTTGACTTGACTATCCAGTCAAAGACTACACATCAATGCAAGGGTGCGGCACGGTGGCGCAGCAGTAGAGTTGTTGCCTTCCAGAGAACCGGGTTCGATCCTGGCTACAGGTGCTGTCTGCATGGAGTTTGCACGTTCTCCCCGTGACCTCCGTGGGTTTACTCCGAGAACTCCGGTTTCCTCCCACAATCCAAAGACGCACAGGTTTGTAGGCTAATTGGCTTGGTATCAATGTAAAAATTGTCCCTCGTGTAGGATAGTGTTAGTGTGCGGGGATTGCTGGTCGGTGCGGACCTGGTGAGTCGAAGGGCCTGTTTCCGCACTGTATCTTGAAAACAAACTAAAAACAATCATAGTGCAATGATAAAGGGGAAAAAGGGTGTAACATTTAGAGCAAAGATATAACATTGAAGTCCGAAAAGGTCAAATTAAAGCATGTTCAAAGGTCTCAGACAAATAAATAAACAATAATAGTGTAAAGTCAAAAATAATGCCCCCAAGTCTCTGTAGATCGGTGCCTATTTGGAGGTTGTTGTGTTTAATAGCCTGATGGGTGTAGGGAATAAGCTGCTCCTGAGCCTGGACGTTACAGTTTTCAGGCTCCTGTACCTTTTACCACCATGGACTTTGCACTACTATTATTGCTCCACATACTTTATACATTTCTGCTATCATGGTCAAGTTTACTTAGAATAACTGATGATTTATTGTATATTCATAGTTGCTGTTGCTTTGCTTAAAGTGCCTGTAAAGTTACAACAGGTGAGAATTTCATGGTTGCGGTTCATATCCGGTGCCTATGACAAATAAATAAACAATCTTGACATTTGTGGCATAATCATTTGGATGAGATCAGGGAAGGAAAGTTATAATCATTCACATGTATTTATATTCCTCTATAAACCCAGCGATCCCCGCACACTAACACTATCCTACACACACTAGGGACAATTTTTAAAAATATTTAATTAACCCAGCCAATTAACCTCCATACCTGGACGTCTTTGGAGTGTGGGAGGAAACCGAAGATCTCGGAGAAAACCCACGCAGGTCACGGGGAGAACATACAAACTTCGTACAGACGGCGCCCGTAGTCAGGATCGAACCTGAGTCTACGGCGCTGCATTCGCTGTAAGGCAGCAACTCTACCGCTGCCCCACCGTGCTCCCTCCCTATGTTTTTACATAAAACGGTGTGGGTGGCTGAAACCAGCTGCCAGGGATGGTGATGGAGAATGATATGATAGTGGTGTTTAAGAGGCTTTTGGATACGCACATAGAAATATAGGGAATGGGGGGGAGATGGATCATGTGCAGGCAGATGAGAGTAGTTTATCTTGGCATCATGTTAGGCACAGACATTGTGGGACAAAGAGCCTGTCCCTACACTGTCCTGTCAGGGGAGTGTTTGAAGAAAAAGAACATTAAAATGATGGGTGATGTTGGTTGGGCCAGCACATGCTGTACATGTTGCCAAAGGAAAGATTAATTTAGAATCCTCACTTAATTCAAAACTAGAGAGCAAGATTTGCACCCATTATACCGGTTCCTACTACATCTTTCTCCCCTCACATTAAACCAATGTCCTCTGGTTCTTGATTCCCCAACTCTGGGTAAAAGACTATGTGCATTTACCCTATCTATTCCTCTCGTGATCTTATACACCTCTATAAAACTAAACCTATTGTTTTTGATAATTGAACGAATCACTTTGGAATATTACATTTGAAAAAGAACCATCAAAATAATTATAGATTTCATCTTCCATTTGGTTTCTTTATATGATATGCTAATTAAAAATATCTTTTGCAAGCTACAGAAGCTGAATGTTCTAAAATAGCATCAGAAATGTTTCTCGGTTCATGTTACGTTGCAATTATGGAACAACCTTGCGTTCTAGATGAAGATCCAATTGCAAGTCTATTGCAAAGGAATAGGAGTTTTTTCAAGGCGTTTAACATGCCCTCCAAACCTGACAGAGTCAAAAGTATGTGGGGAAAAAAAATCAGCAGAAGAACCAAACAAGGTGACGAAAGCATTTGAAAGATTTGCAAACTACAGAGGAAAATAAGGACAGAAGCAAATGCTGGCCGGGATTTCTATATTAAGTGCAGGTTCGTTTTCATTTTAACCTACTCCATTTATAGAAACAAACAGAAGCTCAATTTTCAAATCTGACATTATAAAACATATCAGCAGGTGGCCTTGAGAGGTCCTATGGCATCATTTCAATCAAGACCACAAGACTTCTTCCCAGTATGCTGGCCTGACAGAATCCCTGACAGGGTAATGCATAAAAACAGATAATCTCTTCATTATCGGTGGTTGTTCTGGGACGTGCCTAGTTCGCCACATTACTGAGGTGAATACGGGTCTTCGAGTACTTAATAATAATAATAATAATGCATTACATTTATATAGTGCTTTTCAAACACTCAAAGACGCTTTGCAGGGATTACTAGAACATAGAGAAGAAAATAAATAGATAAATAAGTAAACGAACAGAAAAAGGAGACAGAAGGTGAGGTGACGGTCAGTGGTTGAAGGCAGTGCTGAACAGGTGAGACTTCAGTGATGTTTTGAATGTGGTGAGTGAGGAGGAGTCTCTGACGGTTTGGGGTAGTGAGTTCCAGGGGGTGGGAGCAGCGATGGAGAAAGCCCTGTCCCCCCAGGATCTGAGTTTGGTCCGGATGGGGGGGGACAGGAGGTTGGCAGCAGCAGAGCGGAGGGTGCAGGTGGGAGTGTGCCTGTGGAGGAGGTCAGTCAGGTAGGATGGGGCCAGGTTATGGAGGGCTTTGTAGGTCATGAGGAGGATTTTGTACTGGATTCTCTGGGGGATGGGGAGCCAGTGGAGCTTGTAAAGGACGGGGGTGATATGGTCACGGATCGGGGAGTGGGTGAGTAGACGGGCAGCGGAGTTTTGAATGTATTGAAGTTTACTGATGATTTTTGAGGGTGAGCCATAGAGGAGGCTGTTGCAGTAGTCCAGACGGGAGGTGATGAAGGCGTGGATGAGGGTTTCTGCAGCTGTGGAGGAGAGGGATGGACGGAGACGGGCAATGTTTTTGAGGTGGAAAAAGGCTGTCTTTGTGATGTGTTTGATGTGTTTGTCGAAGGAGAGGGTTTGATCAAAGATGATTCCAAGATTCTCAGGCTGTAAAGCACTTTGGAAGGTTCCAATGTTCTGAAAATCATGACCATCAGAGTCAAGTTCTTTTTTTACCACCTGCCCTTTACACAGTTGGTATCTGGTGATGTAAGGAATGTTTGTCAGTCTGAAAGGAATATGGCATTTGGCCAGCAGTATTGATTGATAGCGACCCAGGCCATCTGTCCACATGGGTGGTTGAGTTAGCTCAAAGAATCTCTGGGCAGATATTCAATAGAGATTCCATTCCCCATCAGCAAGACCTCACGCCGTCCACTTCTTTCTAGAACATAGATCCAACTAATTAGAGTCATGGAGTCACACAGTGTGGAAACAGGCCCATGGGACCAACTTGCCCACGTCAACCCACATGTCCCATCTGCACTAGTCCCACCTGCCTGCGTTTAGCCCATCTCAAGTCAAGTCAAGTCAAGTTTATTTGTCACATACACATACACGATGTGCAGTGAAATGAAAGTGGCAATGCCTGCGGATTGTGCAACAACAACAAAAATTACAGTTACAGCATATAAATTAAAGTTAATACAGAGAAGACAAATTTAGTCCCTGGTGTTATAAAAGTTAACCATCCTGATGGCCTGTGGGAAGAAACTCCGTCTCATCCTCTCCGTTTTCACAGCGTGACAGCGGAGGCGTTTGCCTGACCGTAGCAGCTGGAACAGTCCGTTGCTGGGGTGGCAGGGGTCCCTCATAATCTTGCTTGTTCTGGATCTGCACCTCCTGATGTATAGGTCCTGCAGGGGGGCGAGTGTAGTTCCCATGGTGCGTTCTGTCGAACGCACTACTCTCTGCAGGGCCTTCCTGTCCTGGGCAGAGCTGTTCCCAAACCAGACTGTAATGTTGCCAGACAGGATGCTCTCTACAGCCCCAAAGTAGAAGCAATGAAGGATCCTCAGAGACACTCTGAATTTCCTCAGCTGTCTAAGGTGGTAAAGGCGCTGCTTTGCCTTACCCACCAGTGCGGCAATGTGTGTTGTCCATGTCAGATCCTCTTTGATGTGGACTCCCAGGTATTTAAAACTGCTCACCCTATCCACAGTAGACCCATTTATTTCCAGTGGCGTGTACGTCCTTGGATGTTGAGCCCTTCTAAATTCCACAATCAGCTCCTTAGTTTTTTTGATATTCAAGAGGAGGCTATTGTCCCAACACCAGAGTGCCAGATAGACAATAGACAATAGACAATAGGTGCAGGAGGAGGCCATTCGGCCCTTCGAGCCAGCACCGCCATTCAATGTGATTATGGCTGATCATTCTCAATCAGTACCCCGTTCCTGCCTTCTCCCCATACCCCCTGACTCCGCTATCCTTAACAGCTCTATCCAGCTCTCTCTTGAATGCATTCAGAGAATTGGCCTCCACTGCCTTCTGAGGCAGAGAATTCCACAGATTCACAACTCTCTGACTGAAAAAGTTTTTCCTCATCTCAGTTACTAAATGGCCTACCCCTTATTCTTAAACTGTGGCCACCTCCTCCCGGTAGGCCTTCTCATGGTTGTCGGAGATCCGGCCCACCACCACAGTGTCATCAGCAAACTTGATGATGGTGTTTGAACCTGTCCTATCCATGTACCTGTCCAAATGTGGATGTGGAGTCCTTGTTCCAAATCGAGACTGGCATCACTCCACAACTCTTTCTCCACTGCATTGACATCTGCATTTGGGCTGCCTCCTGCACACCTGTGTGAAAATCATCAATTTTATCCACTTCACTACCAACTTCTACCTCACCCTCAAATTCACTTGGACTATTTCCAATACCTCTCTCCATTTTCTGGACCTTGCTGTCTCCAGAAGACAAGAAGACAATCTTCCGAAGACAACCTACCCACTGACGTTGACTATAAATCCAATGACATCCACATCTACCTAGGCTACGCCACCCTCCCACCTTCTTGCATGTCAAAGATGTTGTCTCTTTCTCTCTGTTTTTCCGTCTACGCTGCGTCTGTTCTTGATATGAGGCTTTCAACTCCAGGATTTCTGAAATGTCCTACACAGATCTGGCTCCCTCTCTGCTGCGGTTGATGGAACCCTCACCCTCATCTCCTCCATTCCCCGCATTACTGCTTTCTTCATCAGCCACACTTTCCCCGACACAGGGACCACCACACTCTCCATGACTCCCCGGTTCACTCATCCCTCTCCAGCGGATTTTTTTTCCGTTCCCGATTCCGGCATCTGCAGTGTCCTGTGTAACCATATTCCTCCCATGGATGCATGGGCAAATGACCCGCTTAGTCACTCCAGCACTCTGTCTCCATGTTTAGTCTTTTCCTTGGCTGGTTGGCATGCAAACAAAAGCTTCTCATTGTACCTCGATACATGTGACAATGATAAACTAATCTAAACTAAACTAAGATAACATCATTCAGCTGAAGAGCTGGATGGGAAAATTTTCAGATGGACAAATATAATCTCCTGGGAGATGTTTTGAAGATTTGGGAAGTTCTATTATTCACCCTTCCAACAATACCATCAGAAATAGATGATTCATTCATTATCACATTACAGTTCATGTAACTTCACTGTAGACAGATTGATCACCGCACTTTGCACAATACAACATATCAAAGGCACTTTGGTGGTTCTGATGGATTTTGAGATGCTCTAACCTTGTAATAGATGCTATGTGAATTGAATTCTATTTTATTTCCTCTGTCTGTGTGACATGGGCCACGTTAAATTTATTAAGTTGGTTTAAAAATTGTATAATGATCTCAGTTTTATCCCACAGCTCATTAATCTGTTACGCACATCAAGTGAGAAAGTACGTTGAGAAATATGCTTCCAATACAGAGGGTTTCAACAGTTTGATAACTCTAGTCACAATGGAATGTCTGTGTGCTGGCAAATGCTGCAAAATAAAGGAAATGCCAATCTAGCGTAGGAAGATGTGTCACTTCTAATAATGTATCCTCATGGTTCTCTATGAATACATCATGACAAAACACTTTGGAAGGTGATCATGTACAGTAAAATAGAAGAGCAGAGTTTGTACAACACCATGAAAATAAAGGAGTATGTTAAAATTCTCCTCAGAGAGCACTGGAGGCAGGGTTGTGCATTTCCAGATCAGATAAAGCATGGTTAGATATAATATAAGAAGATAACTGCAGATGCTGGTACAAATCAAAGGTTTTTATTCACAAAATGCTGGAGTAACTCAGCAGGTCAGGCAGCATCTCGGGAGAGAAGGAATGGGTGACGTTTTTGGGTCGAGACCCTTCCTCAGTCTGAGGAAGGGTCTCGACCCGAAACGTCACCCATTCCTTCCCTCCAAAGATGCTGCCTGACCTGCTGAGTTACTCCAGCATTTTGTGAATAAAAGCATGGTTAGATACAGTTTAGGTTCATTAGTGTCACATGTACTGAGGTACAGTAAAAGCTTTGTTTTTGCATGCTATCCAAACAGATCAGATATCTATATCTATACACTAAAACTCTCGTTTGTTTGTTTGTTTGTTCCTGAACTACAGGCAAAACAGTACACGATCGGGTGGCAGTTTTAGGCCCACCTTACTCACCGTCGTCCCTTTGGTGCTAATGGAAGAAGTTTCATTGAAATCGGTGTTATATTTTTTAAGTTATTCACATTTTTAAGTTAAAATCTATCTACTAGGGGGAGAGGGGGGGAGGAGGGGGGAGGGAGGAGGGGGGAGGGAGGAGGGAGGAGGGAGGAGGGGGGAGGGGGTGCTGCACCAATGCAGAAGAGGTTTGGGCCCAACAGGTCCACTTGGTCTAGTACATAAATAAAATCAGTGCAAATTCAACTATAATAGGCCGAGCAAAGGGCAGTGCAGAATATAATTGTCAGCATAACAGTGCATCTGTTTAGACACACAGCGTGGCAACAGGCCTTTTGGCCCACCGAGTCCGCGCAGACCAGCAGTCACACTGTATACTAGCACTATCCTACACACTAGGGACAATTTACACCTTTTTTTCCAACCGAAGCCAACTATCCTACAAAACGATACATCTTTGGAGTGTGGGAGGAAACCGGAGCACCCGGAGATAACCCACGTGGTCACAGGGAGAACTTACAACTCCGTACAGACAACACCCGTAGTCAGGATCGAACCCGGGACTCTGGTACTTTAACGCACACTACCGCTGCGCCACTGTGCCGCACCGTTTCTATAGACAAAGACCAATGTTCTCAATGGGGTAGAGGTGAATTGAACAGTACCCTAGCTTGTGGAGGGATCATTCAAAAGCTCGATAATGGAGTGGAAGAGCATTTCCTAAGTCTGCTGGTTTGTGCTTTCAAGCAAGAGAACCAAAAATATACTTCAACCACTCTCCTGATTTAATGCTGTTGAGTGTTCAGACATTAAAAACAAGGCTTCTTGTTTGCATCCGCACTGTGATTGGGAGCAGTCCAGGTCTCCATTCTGAGTTTACCCAGGATTTATCACATCGGTTTGGATGGTGATAGATGCAAGCACTTTCATGATCTCTACGTGAATGTCTTTTGTCTCTCTGCGTTTCTCTCTGTCTAATGCAGACAGAAAACCATAAGCAAGGAGACTCAAAGACAGACACAAGAAGCTGGAGTAACTCAGCGGGACCCGAAACGTCTCGACCCGAAACGTCACCCATTCCTTCTCTCCAGAGATGCTGCCTGTCGCGTTGAGTTACTCCAGCTTTTTGTGTCTATCTTTGGTTTAAATCAGCATCTGCAGTTCCTTCCTACACAGCAAGGAGACACAGTCAGTCCAATAGCAAGCAAAGTGAGGGCCAGCATCAGGCGGCTGAATGTGTTGCGATCAGACGTTGAGTGATCAATGCCAACATTCTGGGCAAAGATCCAGAGAGAGCTGAAACCCTGTGTTTGCAGAGTTTCCTGTAATGAAAGTGCAAAACACCCCTTCATTTTACAGGCTGCTAATTCTCTGACTTCTGTTCATGAAACTATCAATTAAATGCTAATTAATGGTATTTGAACCGTTTTAATGGCATCTCAGTTGTGTGGACAAAGTCATTTTGGCTTTCTTGGGGGAGGCACTGGGTTCACAAAGGTCACAGATTCTTTGAATGTTTATTGCAAAGAAACATGAAAAATAGGTGCAGGAGTAGGGCATTCGGCCCTTCGAGCCAGCACCGCCATTCAATATGATTATGGCTGATCATCCAAAATCAGTACCCCGTTCCTGCTTTCTCCCCATATCCCTTGATTCCGTTAGCCCGAAGAGCTGTATCTCTCTTGAAAACATCCAGTGAATTGGCCTCCACTGCCTTCTGTGGCAGAGAATTCCACAGATTCACAACTCTCTGGGTGAAAAAGTTTTTCCTCATCTCAGTCTTAAGTGACCTGCCCCTTATTCTTAAACTGTGACCCCTGGTTCTGGACTCCCCCAAAACATCGGGAACATTTTTTCCTGCTTCTAACCTGTCCAATCCCTTAAGAATTTTATATGTTTCTTAACATATAATATTCAATTCCAGTGAATTCAGTGAAGGAGGCCAATTGGCCCATTGACATCTTTCTGGCATATTCAAAAGCATAGTCAAGGACACATACAGCATGGAAACAGCCCTTTGGCCCAACTTGCCTACGTCAACCAAGATGCCTAGAAGGTGGTGAATATGTGAAATTCATTGCCACAGATGGCTGTGGAGGCAAGTAATTGAGATTTGTTAAAGTGGAAATTGATAGGCTCTTGATTAATAGGGGTGTCAAAGGCAATGGGCAAAAGCAGGAGAATGGGGTTGAGAGAAAAACAGATCAGGCCGAAGAAGGGTCTCGACCTGAAACGTCACCCAATCCTTCTCTCTGGAGATGCTGCCTGTCCCGCTGAGTCCCGCTGAGTTACTCCAGCATTTTGTGCCTATCTTATGTTTCGTGATACTTGTACTGAACTGTGTACAAAAATGAATTTCACTGTACCTCGCTACATATGACAAATAATGTACCCTACCATACCATAAAGGTTTGATGGGCCAAATGGTCTATTTCTGCTCCTACGTCTTGTGATTATATGACAAAAGGTGAGATCTCTGGCTGCCTTCTCCTTCTCTTCACCCGCCCCACACACTCTCCTCAAAATAACTCTGGGTTATTGAAGGAGAAGCCTACCTTGCGCGTTGTTCATTACTCAGAGCTGAAATGCTGCCCTGATTATCAGCAGTGAAGCTGGTGGACTGCTGAGAAAAACTCACAATGATTGATAATCATCATTACAGGAGTACTTGGATCCCAGCTTGAGATCTTTGTTTTGTCTGGGTCTTAATCAGCCCATGCAGAGATTTTCTCAGATACAAGCAGGTTTCTTACATTTTCTTTTCCTGGAGCTTTGACATTCTCTGTAATGCTGCAGTTGCTCCGTTGCTTGGCAATGTCACCACATAGCACAAAGGTTAATGGAAATAAACTCAGATACAAACTGGATAATGAATAACACTTCGATGGTGTTCGACCTCACGTAAACCTTAATGCCTCAGATGCAGCTCCTATTTGTGTAGTTTGAGTAAAAAGAGGCACCTTTGATCAAAATGGAATTGTAACTGACTTTACTTTCGAGATTCAGCGCGGAAATAGGTCGTTCAGCTGACCAGTGATCCCCGCACACAAACACTATCCTACACATACAAGGATCAATTTACAATTTTACAAAGCCAATTAGCCTACATACCTGTACGTATTTGGAAAATGGGAGAAAGCCGGAGATCCCGGAGAAAACCAACGCAGGTCATGGAGAGAAGGTACAAACTCCGTACTGACAGCATCCGTAGTCAGGATCAAACCCAGTCTCTGGTGCTGCAAGGCCGCACCTCTACCGCTGCGCCACCGTGCTGCCCTTCTATATATATATGCACTAAGTATATATATATACACATACTTAGTTCAGGAAAAAGTGAGGGTGGAACAGCAGTAAATTATTATTCATGACATACCACATAAATTTTACAAATGAACTTACTCCGTTACAATTTCCTCTCATTAATTATTCGCAATAGCTGGTAGAACTTAACATGAAAAAAGCTGGCAACCATTTTTATTTCATTCTTATATTTATCTATCCTCCAAGCTGAAGCTCTGGAGACCAATTAATGCTGAAAAATAGGTTATCAACCCATGGAACACTGGCCATTAAAAATGTGAACATTTATAACATTTACAATGAAGATGCTGTGTTTTTAAAAAAAAATGATAGTATTATGATTCATGTACCCAGAGAGTTGTGAATTTGTGGAATTCACCCAGAGTTGTGAATTTGAGGAATTCTCTGCCACAGAAGGCAGTGGAGGACAAGTCACTGGATACATTCAAAAGAGAGTTAGATAGAGCTCTTAGGGCTAATGGAATCAAGGGATATGGGGAGAAGGCAGGAATGGGGTACTGATTGTGGATGATCAGCCATGATCACATTGAATGGCAGTGCTGGCTCGAAGGGCCGAATGACCTACTCCTGCACCTTTTGTCTATGTATCTATGTACATCTGGATCAAGCATTTACAAATGTTGAAGGCCCAGCACAATACCAAAGGAGTGCTAAACTTCTAATTGTATCATGCCTTTGTGGAGACCATGTGTGTGGGGATGCACTTTGGGAGGTCAAATGTAAGGGGAGAATATATAGTTAATGTGCAGGGTCCTTAACAGCATTACATAGAAACATAGAAAATAGGTGCAGGAGGAGGCCATTCGGCCCTTCGAGCCAGCACCACCATTCATTGTGATCATGGCTGATCGTCCCCAATCAATAACCCGTGCCTGCCTTCTCCCCATATCCCTTGATTCCCCTAGAGCTCTATCTAACTTCCTCTTAAATCCATCCAGTGATTTGGCTTCCACTGCCCTCTGTGGCAGAGAATTCCACAAAGTCACAACTCTCTGGGTGAAAAAGTTTTTTCTCACGTCAGTTTTAAAAGGCCTCCACTTTATTCTAAGACTGCGGCACCTGGTTCTGGACTTGCCCAACATTGGGAACATTTTTCCTGCATCTAGCTTGTCCAGTCCTTTTATAATTTTATGTTTCTATAATAATGTACCCTACCATACCATAAAGGTTTGATGGGCCAAATGGCCTATTTCTGCTCCTACGTCTTGTGATCATATGACAAAAGGTGAGATCTCTGGCTGCCTTCTCCTTCTCTTCGCCCGCCCCACACACTCTCCTCAAAATAACTCTGGGTTATTGAAGAAGAAGCCTACCTTGCGCGTTGTTCATTACTCAGAGCTGAAATGCTGCCCTGATTATCAGCAGTGAAGCTGGTGGACTGCTGAGAAAAACTCATCCTTCTAAACTCCAGTGAATACAAGCCTAGTCTTTTCAATCTTTCCTCATATGTCAGTCCCCCCATCCCAGGGATCAATCTCGTGAACCTACGCTGCACTGCCTCAATTACAAGGATGTCCTTCCTCAAATTAGGAGACCAAAACTGTACACAATATTCCAGATGTAGTCTTACCAGGGCCATATACAACTGCAGAAGAACCTCTTTACTCCTATACTGAAGGCCAACATTCCATTAGCTTTCTTCACTGCCTGCTGTACCTGCACACCAACTTTCAGTGACTGGTGTACAAGGACACCCAGGTCTTGTTGCACCTCCCCCTTACCTAACCTAACTCCATTGAGATAATAATCTGCCTCCTTGTTTCTGCCGCCAAAGTGGATAACCTCACATTTATCTATATTATACTGCATCTGCCACGCATCTGTCCACACACTCAACCTGTCCAGGTCACCCTGCAACCTCCTAACATCCTCTTCACAGTTTACACTGCCACCCAGCTTTGTGTCATCCACAAACTTGCTAGTGTTGCTTCTAATTCCTTCTTCCAAATCATTAATATATATGGTAAACAGTTGCGGCCCCAACACCGAGCCTTGCGGCACTCCACTCGCCACTGCCTGCCATTCTGAAAAGGACCCGTTTACTCCTACTCTTTGTTTCCTGTCTGCCAACCAATTTTCTATCGATGTCAACACCCTACCCCCAATACCATGTGCTCTAATTTTAGTCATCAATCTCCCATGTGGGACCTTATCAAAGGCTTTCTGAAAGTCTAGATACACTACATCCACTGGCTCTCAATAGACAATAGACAATAGGTGCAGGAGTAGGCCATTCAGCCCTTCGAGCCAGCACCGCCATTCAATGCGATCATGGCTGATCACTCTCAATCAGTACCCCGTTCCTGCCTTCTCCCCATACCCACTCACTCCGCTATCCTTAAGAGCTCTATCCAGCTCTCTCTTGAAAGCATCCAACGAACTGGCCTCCACTGCCTTCTGAGGCAGAGAATTCCACACCTTCACCACTCTCTGACTGAAAAAGTTCTTCCTCATCTCCGTTCTAAATGGCCTACCCCTTATTCTTAAACTGTGGCCCCTTGTTCTGGACTCCCCCAACATTGGGAACATGTTTCCTGCCTCTAATGTGTCCAATCCCCTAATTATCTTATATGTTTCAATAAGATCCCCCCTCATCCTTCTAAATTCCAGTGTATACAAGCCTAATTGCTCCAGCCTTTCAACATACGACAGTCCCGCCATTCCGGGAATTAACCTAGTGAACCTACGCTGCACGCCCTCAATAGCAAGAATATCCTTCCTCAAATTTGGAGACCAAAACTGCACACAGTACTCCAGGTGCGGTCTCACCAGGGCCCGGTACAACTGTAGAAGGACCTCTTTGCTCCTATACTCAACTCTTCTTGTTATGAAGGCCAACATTCCATTGGCTTTCTTCACTGCCTGCTGCACCTGCATGCTTCCTTTCAGTGACTGATGCACTAGGACACCCAGATCTCGTTGAACATCCCCTCTTCCTAACTTGACTCCATCATCCATTTTACTTGTCACGTCCTCAAAAAATTCCAGAAGATTAGTAAAGCATGATTTCCCTTTCATAAATCCATGCTGACTTGGACTTATCCTTTTACTGCTATCCAAATGCACCGTTATTACCTCTTTAATAATTGACTCCAGCATCTTTCCCACTACCGGTCAGGCTAACTGGGGTAATTCCCCGTTTTCTCTCTCGCTCCTTTCTTGAAAAGTGGGATAACATTAGCTATCCTCCAATCCACAGGAACTGATCCTGAATCTTTTGAACATTGGAAAATGATCACCAATGCGTCCACTATTTCTAGAGCCACCTCCCTGAGGACCCTGGGATGCAGACCATCAGGCCCAGGGGATTTATCATCCTTCAGTCCCATTAGTCTATCCAATACTATTTCTCGCCTAATGAAAATTTCATTCAGTTTCTCTAACCCCTAGATCCTCTGTCCTCCAGTACATCTGGAAGATTGTTTGTACCTGTTCAACTCATTTGCCATTTCCTTGTTACCCATAATAATTTCACCCGTGTCTGCCTTCAAGGGACCCACATTTGACTTTGCTACTCTTTTTTTCTTAACATATCTAAAGAAGCTTTGACTGTCCTTCTTTATATTCTTGGCCAGCTTCCCCTCGTACTTCATCTTTTCAGCCCGTATTGCCTGTTTTGTTATCTTCTGTTGTCCTGTGAAAGTTTCCCAATCCTCTGGCTTCCGGCTACTCTTTGCTGTGTTATACATCTTTTCTTTTAGTTTTATTCCATCCCTAACTTCCCTTGTCAGCCATGGTTGCCTCCTACTCCCCTTAGAATCTTTCTTCCTTTTTGGAATGAAATGATCCTGCGTCTTCCGGATTATGCCCAGAAATTCCTGCCATTGATGTTCCACCGTCAATCCTGCTAGGATCCCTTTCCAGTCTACCTTGGCCAGCTCCTCTCTCATGCCTTCATAGTCCCCTTTGTTCAACTGCAACACTGACTCTTCCGATTGAACCTTCTCCTTCTCAAATTGCAGATTAAAACTAATCATATTATGATCACTACCTCCAAGCGGTTCCTTTACCTTGAGTTCTCTTATCAAATCTGGTTCATTGGACAACACCAAATCCAGAATTGCCTTTTCTCTGGTCGGCTCCATTACAAGCTGCTCTAAGAATCCATCTCGGAGGCACTCTACAAACTCTTTTTCTTGGGGTCCAGAACCAACCTGATTTTCCCAGTCTACCTGCATATTGAAATCGCCCATCACCACAGTGGCATTACCTTTCTTACATGTCAGTTTTAACTCCTGCTGCATCTTACACCCTACATCCGGGCTACTATTTGGGGGTCTGTGGGGGTGTAACACCAATTAGTGTCTTCTTGCCTTTACAATTCCTCAACTCAATCCACAGTGACTCTACCTCGTCACCCCTCGCAAGGGACTGAATTTCATCCCTCACTAGCAGAGCTACCCCACCGCCTCTGCCCACCTGCCTGTCCTTTCTATAGGACGTATAACCCTGAATATTAAGTTCCCAGGCCCGATCCTCCTGCAGCCACGTCTCTGTAATCCCCACAATGTCATATCTTTGTCATATCCCCACAAGGTATCCCCCAAGGCTCAGTCCTTGGCCCCCTCCTCTTCATCCTCTACCTGTTCCCCCTTGGTCAATTAATCCGCCGTCATGGTCTCAACTTCCACTGCTTCGCCGATGATATCCAGCTCCTCATCTCCACCAAGTCAATCTCCACCACCACACACTCTACACTGACAAACTGCATCTCTGAAATAAAATCTTGGCTTCAATCAAATTTCCTCAAACTCAACTGCAACAAATCTGAAATCATCATCATTGGTCCAAAAACGCTCACCAAATCCACCCAAAACTTCATCCTCAATATTGATGGTCTCCCAGTATCCACCTCCCCTCACATCCGGAATCTTGGAATCATCTTTGATCAAACCCTCTCCTTCGACAAACACATCAAACACATCACAAAGACAGCCTTCTTCCACCTCAAAAACATTGCCCGTCTCCGTCCATCCCTCTCCTTCACAGCTGCAGAAACCCTCATCCACGCCTTCATCACCTCCCGTCTGGACTACTGCAACAGCCTCCTCTATGGCTCACCCTCAAAAATCATCAGTAAACTTCAATACATTCAAAACTCCGCTGCCCGTCTACTCACCCACTCCCCGATCCGTAACCATATCACCCCCCGTCCTTTACAAACTCCACTGGCTCCCCATCCCCCAGAGAATCCAATACAAAATCCTCCTCATGACCTACAAAGCCCTCCATAACCTGGCCCCATCCTGTTGTGATATTGCTGGGACTACTTTGTGTATCCAAGAACTACTTTGTATGGCTGTGTATATAAGTGATGGGTGTGATTAGGCGGTCACTCTGGATCCAGGCGGCCTTGGAATAAACAGCCTGGAGTACAAGCTCCACCATGATAACATCTTAAACATGTGCACTCGTGGTCCGTCCAAAGTCACAACAAAGGTACAACAGGTACCGGACCACGAAGAACAACATGGTGGCAGCGGTTTGGTGTTTCGCCTAGGGAGGGAATGAAGCATGCCCGAGCAGAAAAGGTTAAAAAGAAGAAAAAAAAGAAGAAAAAAAAGCCCTGAAGGGAAACAAAACAAAAGAAAAGTTTCCAGCTCGGTACGGGACGTTTGGAGTGCATCCCGACAGAGCCAGTGTGAGTTGGTATAGTTACCTGCTCAGTAGTCGGCGCCGAGTTGCCGACGTGACGCTGCAAGCTGCTGGGGGAGGTGCGTGTAGGCCCACGTCGCGCCCCAGCACCTGTGTAGGCCCGAGATTAGAAGCCTGCGACTGCTTCGCGGGGGAGAGACCGGGAGACCCGACACACACGGAGATGTGCGGTGACCGGGGAAGACCGACACCCATGGAGGTGTGCGACAACTATAGGAGACCGGGAGAGCCGACACCCACGGAGGTGTGCGGTGACCGGGGAAGACCGACACCCACGGTGGTGTGCGGCGACCGGGGGAGGCTGACACCCACGGAGGTGTGCGGCGACCGGGAGAGCCCTGGAGGAGACCGACACCCACGGAGGTGTGCGGCGACTGGAGGGACCGACCACCCGCGGAGGTGCAGCGGCCGGTAAGGCCGAGGCACTGCGTACTTACCCAGGCGCGTCGACCGTAGAGTCGGGACGGCCCTGGGCCCGAGGCAGCGGCAGAGCGTTCGAATTTGAGCGGCAGCTGCCGGGAGCACCTGTGGGCGGGGCCAGGGAGCACCTGTGGGCGGGGCCAGCGGCAGCGTGTTCGAAAAGTTGAACGGGAGCTGCCGGGGAGCACTTGTGGGCGGGGCTAGCGCACCGCGATTACAGCAGTGCCAGCCCAGCAGTGGGAGCCCAGCAGTGGGAGCCCAGCAGTGCCAGCCCAGCAGTGGGAGCCCAGCAGTGCCAACCCAGTAGTGGGAGCCCAGCAGTGCCAACCCAGTAGTGGGAGCCCAGCAGTGCCAGCCCAACAGTGAGAGCCCAGCAGTGGGAGCCCAGCAGTGCCAACCCAGCAGTGGGAGCCCAGCAGTGCCAACCCAGCAGTGCCAGCCCAGCAGTGGGAGGCCAACAGTGGCAGGCAAATCATGGTGGTGGAGCATCTAGAGCCTACACTACGTTTGATCTACACAGCACGTCTTCTTGAGGGGAAGATATGGAACAAAATGAATATTTTGTGTTTAATGACCTGTGTAGTGATCTGTGTAATGAAAGCTTAATGTATTATATTTGATGTTTTTGTATATAAATGTATATATCTGTGGTGACCACATGGAGTGAGTGACCACCCGGAGTGAGTGACCACACGGAGATGAGTGACCACCCGGAGGTGAGTGACCACACGGAGATGAGTGACCACCCGGAGATGAGTGACCACCCGGAGATGAGTGAAATTCCGCAGAGGAGTGACCACCATGATGGCGAAAAAAGCAATTGTGTTTAGTTGTGTTATTGGTTTTGTTTGCAAATAGCAATGGTGTTTTGGTTTTGCTTGTTAAATATATTTTAGCCCTCGAATGGTAAAGAAAACAATTTTATATAAGACAAGGGGGATGTTGTAATATATAAGACAAGGGGGATGTTGTGATATTGCTGGGACTACTTTGTGTATCCAAGAACTACTTTGTATGGCTGTGTATATAAGTGATGGGTGTGATTAGGCGGTCACTCTGGATCCAGATGACCACGGAATAAACAGCCTGGAATTGAGCTCCAGCATTGTAACCTTTTATACACGTGTACTTGTGGTCCGTCCAGAGTCACTAAAGGTACAACAGTTACCGGACCACGAAGTACAACACATCCTACCTGACTGACCTCCTCCACAGGCACACTCCCACCTGCACCCTCCGCTCTGTTGCTGCCAATCTCCTGTCCCCCCCCATCCGGACCAAAATCAGATCCTGGGGGGACAGGGCTTTCTCCATCGCTGCTCCCACCCTATGGAACTCACTACCCCAAACCGTCAGAGACTCCTCCTCACTCACCACATTCAAAACATCACTGAAGTCTCACCTCTTCAGCACTGCCTTCAACCACTGAAGGTCACCTCACCTTCTGTCTCCTTTTCTCTGTTCGTTTACTAATTTATCTATTTATTCACTTCTCTATGTTCTAGAAATCCCTGTAAAGCGTCTTTGAGTGTTTGAAAAGCGCTATATAAATGTGATGCATTATTATTATTATTAGTATATCTACCAACCTCTAACTGAGCCCTCAAGCTCATCTGCTTTACTTCTTATACTTCGCGCATTCATATACAGTACTTTTAATTCCTTACTCATCTCACCCTTCACATCAATCCTATTACACTTGGCCACACTCTCCTATCCCTTTGTGAGCTATCTTTCCCGTTATTTCTGGGGTCAGGTTTATGGGACACAGAGATCAATAGGTGCCTGGAACACGCCGCCAAGGGTGGTGTGGAAGTAGATACGATAGTGGCTTTTAAGAGGCTTTTAGATAGGCGCCCGGATATGCAGAAAATGGAGGGATGTGGATCGCATGCAGGCAGAAGAGATTCGTTTAATTTGGCAACATGTTTGGCATAGAAGACATGGATGGAAGTGACTGTTCTTGTTCTGTACTGTTCTATGTTCTATGCTCGATGTTCTAACGCCCCTTCTAGTCATTTGTAAGTTTACAAAGTAACTCGAGTTGGAAGATAAATATACTGGGCTCCACCTAGCTTTCAGTTTAATATGATGAAGACGATTGAAATCTCAATCTCAATCTCAATCTCTCTCTCTCTCTCTCTCTCTCTCTCTCTCGCTCTCTCTCTCTCTCTCTCTCTCTCTCTCTCTCTCTCTCTCTCTCTCTCCTCTCTCTCTCTCTCTCTCTCTCTCTCTCTCTCTCTCTCTCCCCTCTCTCCCCCTCTCTCTCCCCCTCTCCCCCTCTCCCCCTCTCCCCCTCTCCCCCTCTCCCTCTCTCCCTCTCTCCCTCCCTCTCCCTCTCTCTCTCCCTCTCTCTCCCCCTCTCTCTCTCTTCCCCCTCTCTCTCTCTTCCCCCCTCTCTCTCTCTTCCCCCTCTCTCTCTCTTCCCCCCTCTCTCTCTTCCCCCCTCTCTCTCTTCCCCCCTCTCTCTCTTCCCCCCTCTCTCTCTTCCCCCCTCTCTCTCTTCCCCCCTCTCTCTCTTCCCCCCTCTCTCTCTTCCCCCCTCCCTCTCTTCCCCCCTCCCTCTCTTCCCCCCTCCCTCTCTTCCCCCCTGCCCTCTCTTCCCCCTCCCTCTCTTCCCCTCTCCCTCTCTTCCCCACTCTCTCTCTCTCTCTCTCTCTCTCTCTCTCTCTCTCTCTCTCTCTCTCTCTCCTCTCTCTCTCTCTCTCTCTCTCTCTCTCTCTCTCTCTCTCTCTCTCTTCCCCCCCCCTCTCTCTCTCTCCTCTCCCCCTCTCTCTTCCCCCCCTCTCTCTTCCCCCCCCTCTCTCTCTCTTCTCTCCCCCTCTCTCTCTGAAACTGTCTAACTTATGGCGCACTCTCTGTTCGTAATTCAGATATCCAATATCTTGTGTCTAAGTTTCAGCTGATGGCTTTTCAATCTTGAATTCCCGCTGCCAGAGTAAATAGCATCGCTGTCCATACATTTTAAACCCTATTGACATTTTGATCAAGTTATCTCTCTTTTAATATTTCTGACACCGGTGATGATTCTTTCTATTACTTATAATTGGGAGGAGGTTAATCAGGCTAATAACCTGTTTGCATTTGTTTCTTCTGGCAAGACACATCTAACAACCTTTCCATGTTCCCAAGTTCCTAGGAGTTGGCTGCGCCTAACGGCTGTGGCTCTCTGGCAGTCTTTGTCTTTTTTTTTTTTTTTTTTGGTGTCGGTGTTGGGATGGTTTTTGTTTCTGTTTTTGGCTGTGTGTGTGGGGGGGGGGTGGGGGTGGGGGTGGGGGGGGGGGTAGGGGTGGGGTGGGGGTGGGGCAGGGGAAACCTTTCTTTTATTAGGTCTCTTCCCCGGGGCGCAGCTCGCCCGCGGGGCCTTCCATCGCCCGGCGCGGCTCGGCCGCTGGACTTAACATCGCCGGCGCGGCTCGGCTGTGGGACGTTTCAGTGCCGGCGCGGCTCAGCTGCGGGACGTTTCAGTGCCCGGTGCGGCTCGGCCGCGGGACGTTTCAGTGCCCGGTGCGGCTCGGCCGCGGGACGTTTCAGCGCCCGGTGCGGCTCGGCTGCGGGACTTAACATCGCCGGCGCAGCTCGGCCCGCGGGACGTTTCAGTGCCCGGTGCGGCTCGGCCGCGGGAGGTTTCGGTGCCCGGTGCGGCTCGGCTGCGGGACGTTTCGGTGCCCGGTGCGGCTCGGCCGCTGGACTTAACGTCGCCCGGTGCGGCTGCGGGACGTTTCGGTGCCCGGGGCGGCTCGGCCGCGGGGCCTTCCATCCCCTTGCGTGTCGGTTGCCTCGGTAGGGGTCCAGCTGTCTGTCCGTGGGTGCGGGGGGAGGAGAGGGGAAGTTTTGTTGCCTCCATCATAGTGAGGGGGTGTTTGGAGTCACTGTGATGGATGTTTGTGTTGGGGTCGTGTGTCCTGTGTTCTTTTCTTTTTTGCTGTGTCTTGTGACTGCTGAAATTTCGTTCGGTGTTTGTGCCGAATGACAATAAAGTTTTGTTATGTTATGTTATGTTATATCAATTTTCTAGGAGTAAATATCACCAGCAACTTATCCTGGACTAGCCATATCGAAAGCAATGGCCAAGAAAGCACACCAATGCCTCTACTTCCTTAGAAGGCTTTGGAAGTTCCAGCATGTCCCCAGCAACTCTCTCCAACTTCTACAGAAGCGCCGGAGACAGCATTTTGTTTGGAACGTATAAGAAAATAACTGCAGATGCTGGGTACAAATCGATTTATTCACAAAGAGTTACTCCAGCATTTTGTGAATAAATCATTTTGTTTGGGACCATGGTTTGGGAACAGCTACATCCAAAACCACAAAAAATTGCAGAGAATTGTGCGACATAGCCCCGGACCATCACACAAACCAACCTCCCTTTCATTGACCCCTTCCACACCACCCCCTGCCTGGGCAAGGCCACCAGCATAATCAAGTATGAGTCTCACCCTGGTCACTCCCTCTTCTCCCCTCTCACATCAGGCAAGA
>NC_135979.1:6725074-6750192 GCF_053455715.1 Rhinoraja longicauda | reverse complement strand
CAGGTGACCGATGGTCGGCATAGACTTGGTGGGCTGAAGGGCCTGTTTCCACGCTGTACCAACAAAATACTTTAGACTTTCAAGGTACAGCGCGGAAACAGGCCCATCGGCCCGCCAAGTCCATGCCGACCAGCGATCACCCAGTACACTTGCACTATCCTACACACGAGGGACAATTTAGATTATTTTTTAACAAGCCCAATTAACCTGCAAACCTGTACATCCTTGGAGTGTGGGAGGAAACTGGAGCACCCAGAGAAAACCCACGCAGTCACAGGGAGAGCGTACAAACTCCGTACAGACAGCACCTACAGTCAGGATCCAGCCTAGGTATCGGGCACTGGAAGACATCAACTCTACCGCTGCGCCACCGTGCCACCCCAAATACTTAAATATGTTTAAAAATAGTTTCGTTTTGAATTATGAGGTTTGGCTGCACAAACCAGACTTGTACCTAGGATTAACAGATCATCTAAAAGAGCTAAATTTGCTTGAGTAAATTTTAGAGATTGGGTGTTTTGCGAGAATTTATAACCCAGGATGGGAGGGAGGGCAAATGAACAGGCATTTGCAGGTGCCAGTGGGATATCAGGAACCACTGCTGCACGTAAAGAGTGGTGGAAACATGGTGTCATGTTCGGCACAGACATTGTGGGCCAAAGGGCCTCATTAGTGCGGTACTGTTCTAAGTGGCACGGTGGCGCAGCGGTAGAGTTGCTGCCTTACAGCGAATGCAGCGCCGGAGACTCGGGTTCGATCCTGACTACGGGCGCCGTCTGTACGGAGTTTGTACGTTCTCCCCGTGACCTGCGTGGGTTTTCTCCGAGATCTTCGGTTTCCTCCCACACTCCAAAGACGTACAGGTATGTAGGTTAATTGGCTGGGCAAATGTAAAAAATGTCCCTAGTGGGTGTAGGATAATGTTAGTGTGCGGGGATCGCTGGGCAGAGCGGACCCGGTGGGCCGAAGGGCCTGTTTCTGCGCTGTATCTCTAAATCTAAAAATAATCTAAAATGTTTTATGATCTCCCAAATGGTAAACATCTTTGAAGGTGGTCAATGGGGAACTAAACAGACAGGGCGGCAGATCCAGGTTCGATCCTGATTACAAGTGCTGTCTGTATGGAGTTTATACGTTCTCCCCGTGACCTGCGTGGGTTTTCTCCGGGTGATCCGGTTTCCTCCCACACACCAAAGACGCAGAGGTATGTAGGCTAATTGGCTTGTGCAAGTGGTAAATGGTCCCGAGTGGTGAATCTGTGGAATTCTTTGCCACAGAAGGCTGTGGAGGCCAAGTCAGTGGATATTCTTATAGACAATAGGTGCAGGAGGAGGCCATTCGGCCCTTCGAGCCAGCACCGCCATTCAATGTGATCATGGCTGATCATTCTGAATCAGTACCCCGTTCCTACCTTCTCCCCATGCCCCCTGACTCCGCTATCCTTAAGAGCTCTATCTAGCTCTCTCTTGAATGCATTCAGAGAATTTACCTCCACTGCCTTCTGAGGCAGAGAATTCCACAGATTCACAACTCTCTGACTGAAAAAGTTTTTCCTCATCTCAGTTCTAAATGGCCTACCCCTTATTCTTAAACTGTGGCCCCTTGTTCTGGACTCCCCCAACATTGGGAACATGTTTCCTGCCTCTAACGTGTCCAACCCCTTAATAATCTTCTTAAGGCGGAGATATAGATTCTTGATTAGTGCAGGTGTCAGGGGTTATGGGGAGAAGCCAGGAGAATGGGGTTAGGAGAGATAGATCAGCCATGATTGAATGACGGAGTAGACTTGATGGGCCGAATGGCCCAATTCTACTCCTATCCCTTATGACCTTGTGACTTGATATTCACAATTGCGAAGATCTGGGCATAAAATCCCGACTGCCGCTCAAAAGCAGTGCTGAGTGAGGGCTGTACTGGTTTAGAGATGCAGCGTGGAAACAGGCCCTTCGGCCCACCGAGTCCGTGCCGACCAGCGATCCCCCGCACACTAGCACTGTGCGACACACTCGGAACAATGCACAATTTACAGAGGCCAATTAATCTACCAACCCGCAGGTCTTTGGTAGGTGGGAGGAAACCGGAACACCTAGAGTAAACACAAGCGGACACAGAGAGAACATGCAAACTCCTCACAGACAGACTGCACCCGAGGTCAGGATCAAACCCGGGTCTCTGGCGATTGTTGTGACATTGCAAGGACTACTTTGTTGTATCACAAGGACTACTTTGTTTGCCTGTGTAGTAATGTGTATATAAGAGAATGAGGTGATTTGGTGGTCACTCTGGTTCCAGGTAGCTATGGAATAAAACGCCTGGATTTAAGCTCCAGCTTTCTAACCTTTTAAACACGTGTACTTGTGGTCCGTCCAGAGTCATAACAAAGGTATAACAGATACCGGACCACGAAGTACAACAGCGATGTGAGGCAGCAACTCTACCGCTGCGCCACTGTGCATGTTCATAGGTTCTAGGAGCAGAATTAAGCCATTCGGCCCATCAAGTCTATTCCGCCATTCAATCATGGCTGATCAATCTTTCCCTCTCAACCCCATTCTCCTGCCTTCTCCCCGCCCTTACTGATCAAGAATCTATCAATCAGCGGTTTAAAAACGCCCGTTGACTTGGCCTCCACAGCCGCCTGTGGCAATGAGTTCCAGAGATCCAGCACCCTCTGGCTAAAGAAATTCCTCCTCATCTCCATTCTGAAGGTACGTCCTTTTATTCTGAGGCTGTGCCCTCTGGTTCTGGACTCTCCAATTACCGGAAACATCTTTGCCACGTCTACTCTATCTAGGCCTTTTCTTTAACAAATCCATATTGCCTCTTCTCCATCCTGGTATTCTTTACAATGTGTGCTATAATTACGTTTCAGATCCCAGCATTTCCTCTCCTCCTGGAGTCAAACTAGTAAGTTGCCAATTCTACATCTTCTCTCTCCCTTCTTTCTAAAGACGTTGAAGCGCATTTGCTTCCCTCTCATCCATGGGAACATCTTCAGAATCCATAGAACCCATGGTTTAAATTCCACCAGGCAATATTTCTCCCTGATCAGCTTTGTCGTGGACTATTTGACATTTTAATTTCACGAACAGAAAGACTTCTTGGAAGAAGACAGCTGAATGAACATTTTTCCCCTGCTGAAGTGCCCTCCCAATGCACACCAGATTGCCTTTTAGTCTCGCTCAGTCTCATTCATTCTGTGACACACACATTAACAGATGGCAGCTTCCAATGCCAGTTTACAGGAAGGCATCAGATCATAAATTCAGTGAAGGTTAAACCATACCTGCAGCAATGGAATGTCATTAAGCCCGGGAAAATTAGTTTTATTTTCATGAGATATGTTTATCTGGTTTCTTGAGTAAAGAAAATGGCTGAATATTGGTTGGATTCTTTAGACTTTAGAAACACAGCATGGAAACAGGCCCTTCGGCCGACCGAGTCTGAGCCGAACAGCGATCACCCTATACACTAACACTATCCTACTCACTAGCAACAATTTACTTTTTTTTTACCAAAGCCAATTAACCTACAAACCTGTACGTCTGTGGAATGTGGGAGGAAACCAGAGCGCCCGGAGAAAACCCACGTGATCACAGGGAACATGTACAAACTCCATACAGACAGCACCCGTAGTCAGGATCCAACCCAGGAGAACGTACAAACTCTGTACAGACCGCACCCATGGTCAGGATGGAACCCGTGTCTCTGGCGCTGTGAGGCAGCAACTCTACCGCTGCGCCACCGTGCCGCCCAATTCACAGCAGATCAACAAATGACATGGAAAGAAGAATAGTGTAAGAAAATAACTGCAGATGCTGGTACAAATCGAAGGTATTTATTCACGAAAAGCTGGAGTAACTCAGCAGGTCAGGCAGCATCTCAGGAGAGAAGGAATGGGTGACGTTTCGGGTCGAGACCCTGATTGTTCAGAATGGTTTCTCTTCCCTATCTGCTTCGGTCATGTGTGAAAGAGGCAGTCAAATGCAGAAGCATTAACATCTGCACCCTCGGACAGACAGACAGACACACTCTCCTAATGAGTTAAACCTCACAAGATTAGCATTGGCTTCAATCCTTCTCTGCCCTCAAGACAGAAGAAAATTGCAATTTGCAGCTACAAAACGTTGCAGCATACACACAACACAAAGGCATCTTATTGACCTTCTGAGCATTTTCCAGCAATTTGGTTCAATGCAGTGACACATTACTACCTTCTTCCCAACAGCTATCAGGGTCTTGAACACGACACAACACTACCCTCAGCTGTGAACTATGTCTCATCTTTGATTTGTACTGGCAACTCCAGGTTTTATTTGCACCAGCATTAGAGTTATTAATTTAGTTTAATTTTTTGTTGTTTAATGTGTACTTTCTGTGTGCATTGTGTTTACAAGCCTGTTGTGCTGCTGCAAGTAAGAATCACATTGTTCCATTGGTGGTACATGCGGCAATTAAACCCTCTTATGTCTTGACTCAATCCAAATGTTATTTTTGTATGCAGCATTCACATACAACCTACCTAATCGTTTCTCAAGTGTCGGAAGGAACTGCAGTTGCTGAGCGGCATGGTGGCACAGCGGTAGAGTTGCTGCCTTACAGCGCTTACAGCGGGTTCGATCCCGACTACGGGTCTTGTCTGTACGGAGTTTGTATGATCTCCGCATGACCTGCGTGGGTTTTCTCCGAGATCTTCGGTTTCCTCCCACACTCCAAAGGCGTACGGGTTTGTAGGTTAATTGGTTCGGTATAAATGTAAAATTGTCCCTAGTGTGTGTAGGACAGTGTTAATGTGCGGGGATCGCTGGACGGTGCGGAATCGGTGGGCCGAAGGGCCTGTTTCCTCGCTGTATCTTTAAATCTAAACATGGAAGGAATGGGTGGCGTTTCAGGTCGAGACCCTTCTTCGGGGTCTGAAGAAGGAACTCGACCTGAAACACCACACATTCCTTCTATCCAGAGATGCTGCCTGTCCTGCTGAATTACTCCGGTATTTTGTGTCTAGAGTTGTCTCTGGCCAGTGCGAGTCCCAGCACACCACTTGCTCAGCAGCTATTGCAGTGACTGACGTGTGTGTGCGTGCGTGCGTGCGTGTGTTCACATTTCATTAACAGTCCCTCTCTATTTGCTCTCGGCTACAGCGCCGGCAATGGTCTGCAACGTCACTCCTTTCTCCGGGCACCTCAGCCGCTTCGTATGGCAGGCGGCACATTATTGATTTCCCTGACCGATCTCTCTCGGCATCAGTTCAGGAGATGTGGCACCATTGTGACAGGTTCGAGGCCTCTTGCCAGCCTGCTGCTCCTTTTGTAATCACCTCAACCAACCCGACCGTCTGTCAAGACAACCTGCCACGAGCACAAACAGCGCATTACACAATCAAACAGCAAGACAGCAGAACCATGAGGAATCCGACACAGAAGTCGGACATGTGTAAAGCACATCACAATGTCCCAGACTGCTTATCACTGGGCTTGGCTCGCGTTTTATGTCTGCAGATGGCAGGTGTGAGCCCAGTCAGGTTTAGTTTAGTTTAGTTTAGTGAGGGGTAAGGGAATTGAGGACCAGAGGACAGAGGTGCAAGGTGAAGGGGAAAAGATTTAATAAGAATCCGAGGGGTCACTGTTTCACACAGAGGGTGGTGGGTGTATGGGACAAGCTGCCAGAGGAGGTAGTTGAGGCTGGGACTATCCCATCGTTTAAGAAACAGTTGGACAGGTGCATGGATAGGACAGGTTTAGATTTTAGATTTAGAGATACAGCGTGGAAACAGGCCCTTCGGCCCACCGAGTCCGCGCCGCCCAGCGATCCCCGCACATTAACACTATCCTACACACACTAGGGACAATTTTTACATTTACCCAGTCAATTAACCTACATACCTGTAAGTCTTTGGAGTTTGGAGGGTTATGGACCAAGCGCAGACAAGTGGGACTAGGGTAGCTGGGACATTGTTGGCCGGTGTGGGCGAGTTGGGCCGAAGGGCCTGTTTCCACACTGTATCACTCTATGCCGGACATTACACTTACAGTTTAGAGGTACAGTTACAGTTTAGATTATTGTCACGTGTACCGAGCGAGGTACAGTGAAAAGCTTTTGCTGCGTGCTAACCAGTCAGCGGAAAGACTAAGTGATTACAATCGAGCCATTCACAGTGTATAGATAAGGAAATAACGTTTAGTGCAAGGTTAAGCCAGCAAAGACCGATCAAAGATAGGCCGAGGATCACCAAAGAGGTGGATGGTAGTTCAGCACTGCTCTCTGGTTGTGGTCGGATGGTTCAGTTGCCTGAAAACAGCTGGGAAGAAACTGTCCCTGAATCTGGAGGTGTGCGTTTTCACACTTCTATACCTTTTGCCTGATGGGAGAGTGGCGAGGAGGGTTATCCCATACACCAGGGACATTTTACAGAAACCCAATTAACCTACAAACCTGAGATAGACACAAAGTAACTGGAGTAACTCAGCGGGTCAGGCAGCATCTCTGGGGACAATGGGTAGATGACATTTCGAGCCGGGACACTCGTGGGAGAGTCTCTTACCAGAGGGCAGCCTCAGAATAAAAGAAGATACCTTTCGAAAGAAGATGAGGAGGAATTTCTTTAACCAGAGGGTAGTGAACCTGTGGAATTCATTGTCACAGACAGAAGTGAGGGCCTCGTTTGGGTATTTTTAAAGCGGAGATTGACAGGTTCTTGATTAGTAAGGGTGTCAAAGGTTACGGGGAGAAAGCAGGAGAATGGGGTTGAGAGGGAGAGATGATCAGCCGTGATTGAATGGAGGAATGGGCACGATGGGCCGAATGGCCTAATTCTGCTCCTATGTGTTATGGTCTTATGACCATCTGACGTCTAATGCCATAGCAAAGCAAAAATACCCCTGACCAAATCAACATGAAACCCCCTTTCCAGACACAATGGAAGATTGTTTGGCCACTCACTGTGGCCGAGTGCTTTTATGTTCAAATAAACAGTTCGAAAATGTTCTTCACGGAGACGTTTTACTTGTAGTTCATTCTCAGGATATTGGCATCACAGCAAGAACTGCATTTATTGCCAACTCACGTTACTCCTGAACCAAGTGACCTGTCAAGGCAATTAGCAGTCAACCACATTTCTGCAGCTGTTACTGAGCTAACAGTGTTTCTCCATGGCAATAAGAAAGCTGCTGGTCACTATCATTGATGCTTGCTTCTTTCCAGATGTTTAGCTTAGTTTAAAGTTTAGAGATGCAATATTGAAACAGGCCCTTCAGCTCACCGAGTTCACGTTGACCATCGATTGCCCGTTCACACTAGTTCTACGTTATCTCACTTTATCATCTGCCTCACGCACACACAAGACAGCACGGTGGCGCAGAGGTAGAGTTGCTGCCTTCCAGCCCCAGAGTGCCGGGTTCGATCCTGACTACGGGTGCTGTTTGCATGGAGTTTGTACGTTCTCCCCGTGACCTGTGTGGGGTTTCTCCGACATCTTTGGTTTCCTCCCACACTCCAAAGACATACAGGTTCGTAGGTTAATTGGCTTGGTATAAATGTAAATTGTCCCGAGTGTGTAAGATAGCTCGTGCGGGGATCGCTGGTCGGCGTGGAATTAGTGGGCCAAAGGGCCCGTTTCCACTTTGTATCTCCAAAACTAAAACTAAAACAGAAGGGGCAATTTTACAGAGGCCAATTAACTTGCAAACCTTCGCACGCTGGTAGATCTGCTGCCAGGTGCGATCCTGACTACAGGTGCTGTCCGTACGGAGTTTGTACGTTCTCCCTGTCACCCTGTGGGTGTTTACCGGGTGCTCCGATCACCTCCCACATTCCAAAGATGCACAGGTTTGTAGGCTAATTAGCTTTGGTAAAATTGTAAATTGTCCCGAGTGTAGAATGGTGTCAGCACGGACTCAGTGGGCCGAAGGGCCTGTTTCCACGCTCCATCACTGAACTAAACTAGCTGATCTATCTCTAAAGTCCATAAAGTCTAAAGGGGTAAATCAGGAAAAGTCAGAAAGATTAGCAGAGAGCAATAAACTGAACTCAGACTTATGGTAGAATCCAGTCATAGTTGTGGGTTGCTACACTATCCAGCAGCACAAAATCACCTAGAAGGCTGTAATTTAGTCGCATAATGCAGTCAGTGTCAAATATGCATCAATGTTACATCCAATTCCTAAACCTCAAGTGTTCATTCCACACTTTATCCCCCTCTAATTATCTCCTCTTAAAACTACTACCGGTTTGCTGAAGCACTGATATATGATGAAAGAATGGATCGACTGGGCTTATATTCACTGGAATTTAGAAGGATGAGAGGGGATCTTACAGAAACATATATTGTAAAGTTGTTAAGGGATTGGACAGGCGAGATGCAGGAAAACTGTTCCCGATGTTGGGGGAGTCCAGAACCAGGGGTCACAGTTTAAGAATAAGGGGTAGTAGGCCAATTAGGACTGAGATGAGGAAAAACCTTTTTCACCCAGGGAGTTGTGAATCTGTGGAATTCTCTGCCACAGAAGGCAGTGGAGGCCATTCACTGGACGTTTTCAAGAGAGAGTTAGATTTAGCTCATTGCTAACGGAATCAAGGGAATATGGGGAGAAAGCAGGAATGGGGTACTGATTTTGGATGATCAACCATGATCTTATTAACCATGATTTTCAATGTTTCTATGTTTCTCTGCTGACAGCTATATTCAGTCAAATCCGTCAGTTCACAGATCCCATGGGATTCTCCTCCATCAATGTCATAGAGAACTACAGCATGGGAAAAGGCCCTTCGGCCCATCAAGTTCATGCTGGCCATCAACCGCCGATTTACTTTAATCCTCCATGAATCCCATTCTTCTTCCATTCTCTTCAATGGTTTCAGACCAGCTTCACCCGAGACCACAAGAAATGACAGGACATTGTGGGCGCAGCCCAGACCATCACACAAACCAATTTCCCTTCAATTGACTCCATTTACACTTCACGCTGCCACGGCAAGGCCACCAGCATAATCAAGGATGAGTCTCACCCTGGTCACTCCCTCTTCTCCCCTCTCCCATTGGGCAAGAGGTACAGAAGTGTGAAAACGCACACCTCCAGATTCAGGGACAGTTTCTTCCCGGCTGTTATCAGACACCCGCACCATTCTACCAAAAACTAGAGAGCGCTCCTGACCTATTATCTACCTGATTGGAGACCCTCGGACTATTTACAATAGGACCTTACTGGACTTCATCTTGCACTAAGCTTTATTCCCTTCATCATCTATTTGTACACTGTGAATGGCTCGGTTGTGACCATGTCTTTCTAGTGACTGAACAGCACACAACAAAAGCTTTTCACCTAACCTCGGTGCACGTGACAATAAACAAAACTATACCTGCAGCCAAATACCACCTTCCATTCACAGGCAATGGGCAATTTATAATGGCTAATTAACTCACCATCCCCACTCATCTGTGGGTGGACACAAGGTGCTGGAGTAACTCAGCGGGTCAGGCAACATCTCTGGAGAAAAGGAATGGGTGAACACTTCGGGTCGGGACCCTTCTTCAGACCCAACCCAGTCCGACAGCAGAACTAACTTGCAGCTCATATGGCACCAGCATAAATGGGACAGGGACATAGAAACATAGAAAATAGGTGCAGGTGTAGGATATTCGGCCCCTCAGGCCAGCATCGCCATTCAATATGATCATGGCTGATCATTCAAAATCAATATCCCGTTCCTGCTTTCTCCCCCACACACCCCTTGATTCCGTCAGCCCTGAGATGTAGGTAAGAGACTGACAAACGGCAGCAATTCAGGATTCAATAGAGCGATGGGCCTTCTGGGAACAATTAAATAACAGTGGTCCTCTGTTTGATGTACAAGAGCATCTAATTGCCTTTCTCAACCCTGCAGACGCATCTCTCATAGTCATTAACCGCAATCTCTAACGTTAGCCCAATGGCAGTGGTCATTGACGTCAGTTATAAAAGCTCTACCGACACTACGTGGCTATTCCCGGCCGTTTAATTAATTTCCTCAGGACTCCAGGGGAGCAATCACCAGAGGGCGCCGGGTTAAAGCAAGGCCTAAAGGGTTTGGCGGGGTGACAGGGAGAGGTTTTTAATTCAGTGCATGGATGGGCTTTGGAAGTCACTGCTCGAGAAGCCAGCGAAGGCAGAGATTCTCACGACATGCAAGAGATATCCGGCAAGCTGTTGAGCCACAAAGGCATGACAGGCTCCTGGCCAAGTGTCGGGAGATGGGGTACTTGCTGGTCAGTATGGACATGGTGGGCTGAAGGGCCTGATTCTGTGCAGTAAGTGCAACAACTCCAAGGCTACACTGCTCACCCATCATTCCTTCTGCAACTAACTCAAGTCAGAGTGGTCTCCTGGATGAGTCTTGATGGCCTAAAATAGGTACAAGGAGAAGGGAGGAGGATCACATGGGGGGGGGGGATAGCGGGGGAGGGGTAGGTGGGGGGAGGGGAGGGGGGAGGGAAGAAGAGGGTGCTGCACCAATGCAGGAGAGGATTGGGCCCAATGGGTCCACTTGGCCTAGTTGGTAATAAATGTGGACAATGGAGGCCCAGTGGGTCTGAGCTAACATCAGGCACCCATCTACCTTGATCTCTCACTCTTCTCATTTCATTCTCCCCATCCTCCCAGATTCCAGTTGCTCCCAGATTCTACCACTCACCATACACCAAGGATAACCTATTTTGGCCAATTGACCTACTTGTTTGGGATGTGAGAGGATATATATATCTACAATACCTCATTCATGTGAACTCCTAGGAATATAATCCCAAACTGTCAAGCATCTCTGGAGCACATGGATGGACAATGTTTTGAGTAGGGACCCTTCTTGACCTGATGCGTCACCTATCCATGTGTCCAGAGATGCTGCCTGACCCGTTCAGTTACTCCAGCATTTTGTGTAACACGCAAGATTCCAGCATCTTCATAAGTTATAGGAGCAGAATTAGGCCATTCGGCCCATCAAGTCTACTCCGCCATTCAATGATGGCTGATCTATCTTTCCCTCTCAACCTCATTCTCCTGCCTTCTCCCCACAACCCCTGACACCCGTAAAACACCGGGTGCCGCCAGCAATGGCTGCCTCGCCAACAGTCTGTCCGTCCTTTCCTTCTCTGTGTTTTAACTGTATGTGTTAAATGTATGTTTTTAGTGTTCTTTAGCTTGTTTTATGTGGAGGGGGTGGTTGGGGGAAACATTTTCTAATCTCTTACCTCGACGGAAATGGGATTTTTTTCCGTATCGTATCTCTGTCAGCACTGCGGCCTAACATCGAGGAGTTGGCGGCCTTTGCAGGAGACCGATTTCGAGAGCTCCACCGCGGGTGCCTGCGGACTTACCATCGTGGAGCTCGCCATCGCTTTGCCAGGGATCGACCTCAGTGCTCCAACCGTGGGTGCTTGCGGACTTAACATCACGGAGCCCGTGGTCTCTGGTCAGAGACAGACTTCGGGAACTCCAAGCCGCAGGGGTTTCCACGGTCCTGACAAGGGGGTTTCGATCGCCCCCGACACGGGAGTTTCAATCGCCCCGACGTGGGAGTTTCGATCGCCCCCGACTCGGGAGTTTCAATCGCCCCGACACGGGAGTTCAATCGCCCCGACGTGCAAGTTTCGATCGCCCCGACGTGGGAGTTTTAATCGCCCCGACGCGGGAGTTTCAATCGCCCCGACGTGCAAGTTTCGATCGCCCCCGACGCGGGAGTTTCTATCGCCCCCGACGTGGAAGTTTCAATCGCTCCGACGCGGGAGTTTCAATCACCCCGACGTGGGAGTTTCAATCGCCCCGACGTGCAAGTTTCGACTGCTGGCTGCGGGAGCTTCGATCGCCCCAATGGACCACAGGAGAATAAAGAGAAAGACGATTGGACTTTTCTGTCTTCCACAACAGTGAGGAATGTGGGGAATCCGCTGTGGTGGATGTTTATGTTAACTTTTATGTAGTTGTGTGTCTTGTTGTGACTAGGCTCGTATACAATGGAATTTAGAAGGATGAGAGGGGATCTTATCGAAACATATAAGATTATTAAGGGGTTGGACACGTTAGAGGCAGGAAACATGTTCCAAATGTTGGGGGAGTCCAGAACCAGGGGCCACAGTTTAAGAATAAGGGTTAAGCCATTTAGAACGGAGATGAGGAAAAACTTTTTCAGTTAGAGAGTTGTAAATCTGTGGAATTCTCTGCCTCAGAAGGCAGTGGAGGCCAATTCTCTGAATGCATTCTCGAGAGAGCTCGATAGAGCTCTTAAGGATAGCGGAGTCAGGGGGTATGGGGAGAAGGCAGGAATGGGGTACTGATTGAGAATGATCAGCCATGATCACATTGAATGGTGGTGCTGGCTCGAAGGGCCGAATGGCCTACTCCTGCACCTATTGTCTATTGTCTATTGTTGGTTTTTTTTCCGTATGGCTGTGTGGTAATTCGCATATCACTGTACCTTAATTGGTACATGTGACAATAAAAGACCTTTGAAAACTTTAATCTACAGTTTTTTGCGTCTCTGTCAAGCTTCTATTGGGACTTGGGCAAGAAATATTGAACTTACGGATAATAATATGTTGGCTGCCTGCTGACTACTGGTACGAATTATACCCTTCTCGCTTCCCCTCTGCAAACCTGATAAGAGTGTGTGGTAATGTTTTGCATTTCAGGAAGGCGTTTAAAAATAGCCCGTCGGAAATGGTCTCTGGCTGGGGATTAGCCACAGGTAAAATGAACGCCCACTAGTTATTGAGTATAAACAGGAAACTGGTTCGCAGACAGCGAGTAAAAATAGAACGTACATACTCAGCTTGAAAACTGACAGCGAAACACTGTGGCTTCGATCTTCCGGCTGCACGACTTTTTTTTTCCCCCCATCAACAAAGCCCGATTGAGTGAAAGAGAAGGGACGTTTATAAAGCAACACGTGGCCCAGCGCAGGAAACGCAATGTATTTGGTGTTGCATTAAAAGATAATGTTTGCGATGGAGACTGGTCACCGCCAGCCTCGCTCAAAGTATCGCTCTTCCACGTTAGTGAAAGACCGCCATGGGCTCTTGCATGTGGACGCTCGAGGCCGAGTGTTGGTGGAGGAGAGGGGTCATTGATCACTGGGGAAGTGCAGCCCAGTCGGTTTCCCAGACTGAGAAGGACATCTCCGTGGTGTCTCACAACTCACTAAGGTCCAGTCGGAAGAAGGGCATTCGAGAGAGAGCTAGATAGAGCTCTTAAGGATAGCGGAGTCAGGGGGTATGGGGAGAAGGCAGGAACGGGGTACTGATTGAGAGTGATCAGCCATGATCACATTGAATGGCGGTGCTGGCTCGAAGGGCCGAATGGCCTCCTCCTGCACCTATTGTCTATTGACCTGAAACGTCACCCATTCCTTCTCTCCAGGGACGCTGCCTGTCCCGCTGAGTTACTCCAGCAATTTGTGCCTATTCTCTAGTTCAGTTTAGCTTATTGTCACGCGCGCTGAGGTACGGTGAAAACGCTTTCGTCGACCGCACCACTCTTTCAACAATCCAGTGCGAAGAAGGGTCCCAACCTGAAACGTCATCTGCCTGCTGCCTGGCCCGCTGAGTTTCTCCAGCACAATGTGTGTTGTCTTTGCTCACGATTCTGCAGCAGGCAGATGGCGTTTCAGGTTCGGACCCTTATCCAGACTGGATTATTGAAAGAGTCGTGCAGTCAACAAAAGCTTTTCACCATTCCTCGGTACACCTGGCAATAAACTAAACTGAACTCAGACTGAACTAGAGAACAGACACAAATTGCTGGAGTAACTCAGCGGGCGGGACAGGCAGTGTCTCTGGAGAGAAGGAATGGGTGACGTTTTGGATTGAGACCCTTCTTCGGACTGGATCTTAATGAGCTGTGAGACACCACTGAGATGACCTCGGTGTCTGTGTCTCCATTTTACTGCTCCATAATCTCCGCAAAGTATGTCTACCTCTAATAAATGTGGGAGAGACCAAAAACCAACCCGTATCCATCAGAAATGGTGACCAAAGCCATTGAAACTCTCATTGAATCCCCATTGAAACTAATCAAATAGTGAAAGGCCTGGATAGGATGGATGTCGAGATGATGTTTCCATTAGTGGGAGAGTCTAGGACCAGAGACTATAGCCTTAGAATAAAAGGATGTACCTTTAGAAAGGAGATGAAGAGAAATTTCTTTAGTCAGAGGGGTGAATCTGTGGAATTCATTGCCACAGAAGGCTGTGGAGGCCGCCAATGGGTATTTTAAGGCGAAGATTGATAGATTCTTGATTAGAACAGGTGTCAGGGGTTATGGGGAGAAGGCAGGAGAATGGGGCTGAGAGGGAAAGACAGATAATAGACAATAGACAATAGACAATAGGTGCAGGAGTAGGCCATTCGGCCCTTCGAGCCAGCACCGCCATTCAATGTGATCATGGCTGATCATTCTCAATCAGTACCCCGTTCCTGCTTTCTCCCCATACCCCCTGACTCCGCTATCCTTAAGAGCTCTATCTAGCTCTCTCTTGAATGTATTCAGAGAATTGGCCTCCACTGCCCTCAGATCAGCCATGGTGATTGAATGGTGGAGTAGACTTGATGGGCTGAAAGGCCTAATTCTGCTCCTAGAACTTATGAACATCCTGTATTTAGCTGATCAGATCAATTGTAGACACAAGGAACTGCAGATGCTAGTTTACAAAAAAAAATACACAAAGTGCTCAAGTAACTCAGCAGGTTAAGCATCCCTGGAGAACATGGATAGCTAATGTTTCGGGTCATGACTCTTTAAATTTCTCCATCCATTCCCTCCACAGATGCTGCCTGGCCTGCTGAGTTCCTCCAGCAATTTGTGTCTTTTTTTTAATCAGATCAATTCTTCTCTTTCACTCTTGGACCTTCCTTCTTGCCCTGAGCTGGGTTTTATATCCTTTAGTTTTAGTTTAGAGATGCAGCGTGGAAACAGGCCCTTCGGCCCACCGAATCCGCACCGACCAGCGAGCCCCGCACACTAACACAACCCCACACACTCGGGACAATTTTACAATTATACCAAAGCCAATTAATCTCCAAACCTGCACGTCTTTGGAATGTAGGAGGAAACTGGAGCACCCGGAGGAAACCCACGCAGGTCACGGGAAGAACGTACAAACTCCACACAGACCGCGCCTGTGGTCAGGATCGAACCTGGGTCTCTGGCGCTGTCAGGCCGCAACTCTATCGCTGCACCACTGTGTGTGAGTTGTGTGCACTGTTGCAACTCATGTTAAATAAGTGATATGACCACTTTGATAACTGCTGCATAAGTTCGCCAGGCAAACCACTTGGTAAATACGCAGCACAGTGTGGCACTGAGACATGTGTAAAATTACACTCAATGACAGAGACCATCGAAGTAGCCAATGCTGATATTTATGTTCCGCACAAGCCTCCTCCCACTTTCCTAACTGGCCCTATCAGTGTTTCTCTTCCATGTCTTTCTCCATGTTTACGTTCCCTTAAATAGATCCCAGTTATTTGCCTCAACCATCCCAAGTGAAAGTAGGTTCTAATTTATAACCACTCTCCGGATGAGGAGGTTTCTCCCAGAATTTTCTTCTGGAATTTATTGATGGCCATTAAAAGATGCTTGGATTTAGTCTCCCCCACATACAGAAATACCTTTCCATCTAACTGTTTCACATTGAAGATAGACACAAGGTGCTGGAATAACTCAGTGAGACAGGCAGGATCTCTGGGGAAAAGGTACAGGTGACATTTCAGGTCGAGACCCTTCTTCAGACTGGGTCTGTAGAAAGCAGCCTGCAGAAAGGTCTCGTCCTGAAACGTCACCTAATCCTTTTCTCCAGAGACCCTGCCTGACCCGTTGAGTTACTCATAAGTTCATAAGTGATAGGAGCAAAATTAGGCCGTTCGGCCCATCAGGATCGTGCTAATGTACGGGGTGATCGCTGGTCAGTGCAGACTCAGTGAGCTGAAGGGCTTGTTTCAACTCTGCATTCCGAAAGTCTAAAGACGATGACTCTAAAAACCCCTGGTCTCCTCAGACTTTTCTCAATGAAATCACCACTCAGTTCTCATGTCACCTTTGTAAATCTTGCTTGTACTTCCATTGTCACACGTTCGATTGCAGGTGAATGCTGTGTCTGAGTGTTAGTGATAAGTAACGCTGAACCGAGTGCAAGTGATAGTTACAGGTAGTAGTGGTCGTCCAAGTGAAGTTATACGTCACGCTGCCTCGGCAAGGTCATCAGCATAATCAAGGACGAGACACACCCTGGCCATTGCCTATTCTCTCCTCTCCTATCAGGCAAAAGGTAACACACGCGTCCAGATTCAGGGACAGTTTCTTCCCAGCTGATATCAGGCAACTGAATCATCCTACCACAATCAGAGAGCAGTCTTGAACTACGATCGACTTCTTTGGTGACCCTCGGACTATTCCTGATTGGACTTTGCTGCCTTTACCTTGCCCTAAACATTATCCCCTCAGCATGTATCTATACGCTGTGATTGGCTCGCTTGTATTGTCTTTCTGCTGACTGGATAGCACTCAACAAAAGCTTTCCTCGGTACACGTGACAATAAATTAATGCTAAAAAGTGCTTTCAGCACCTTGGGATAATGATCAGCATGCGTCAACCGCAGAACCTTCCTTTGTGAGCCTCGGCCTTGCAGAGCGCACACACAGATATCAGGAGAGACCAGGTGAAGGTCAGTGGTGACTGAATCTATAACAACATTCAAAAGAAACAGGTACATGGATAGGAAAGGTTCAGAGGGATATGGGGTAAACACAAGCAGGTGGGACTAGTGTAGAAGGGGCAACTTGGTCAGCAAGGGCAGGTTGTGCCGAATGGCCTATTTCCATGCTGTATGACTCTACCCTCATGATCTTTTTCCACCTCTATGAGATCAGTCTTCATCCTCCAGTGCTCCAAAGAATAAAGTCCTAGCCTGCCCATCCGTTTCCTATACCTCGTCCACAAGTCTGGGCAACATCATAATTGGCCATTGTAGATAACTTTAAGTGAGGTGGTGGTAGAATCATGTTTAGCTTAGTTTAGAAATACAGCGTGGAAACAGGCCCATTTATCCATCGATCACCCGTACACTAGTTAGACAATAGACAATAGACAATAGGTGCAGGAGGAGGCCATTCGGCCCTTCGAGCCAGCACCGCCATTCAATGTGATCATGGCTGATCGTTCTCAATCAGTACCCCATTCCTGCCTTCTCCCCATACCCCCTGACTCCGCTATCCTTAAGAGCTCTATCTAGCTCTTTCTTGAATGCATTCAGAGAATTGGCCTCCACTGCCTTCTGAGGCAGAGAATTCCACAGATTTACAACTGAAAATCTGACTGAAAAAGTTTTTCCTCATCTTAGTTCTAAATGGCCTACCCCTTATTCTTAAACTGTGGCCCCTTGTTCTGGATTCCCCCAACATTGGGAACATGTTTCCTGCCTCGAAAGGTGTCCAACCCCTTAATAATCTGATACGTTTCGATAAGATCTCCTCTCATCCTTCTAAATTCCAGTGTATACAAACCTAGTCGATCCAGTCTTTCAACCAAGTAAACCTACGCTGCACGCCCTCAATAGCAAGAATATCTTTCCTCAAATTTGGAGACCAAAACGAGCTGCCGGAGGAGGTAGTTGAGGCAGGTACTATCGCAACGTTTAAGAACATTTAGACAGGTACATGGATAGGACAGGTTGAGAGGGTATATGGGCAGGTGGGACTAGTGTAGATGGTGCATGTTGGCCGGTGTGGGTAAATTGGGCCAAAGGGCCTGTTTCCATGCGGTAAGACTTTATGACTCTGTAACAATGGTAATTTCTGGCAGTATATTAACCCCGACCCTATGTACTCTTGTTTGATTTAATGATCTCTTGTTTGGCATCCTAGTGAAGACTTGCCGACAGAGTTCAATTGCATCACATCAATCTATTCTCACTAGTTGCAACTCTAAAACAAGCTTCTACAGATTCGCCAGACAAGATTTCCCTTTCATAGATTGATGTTGACTCTGTCTGATTCTGTTTTTATTTTCGCTGGTGCTATAGATAATAGATTACAGCACTTTCCTACCACTGATGTCAGGCTGACTGGTCCACGGGAAAATAAGTGCAGATGTTGGAAATCCGAAATAAAAACAGAAGATGCAAGAAATAGCCAGCAGCGTCCCATAAAGAGAGAGAAGAAACGGAGTTAACATTAGAGGCCGATGGGCATGTGTTGGAGACTGCCTGATTGCTGATTATAAGCAAGAAAGCAGATTGTCTGAAATCATTGCATTGTCTAGTTCAGTGTTGGGACAAGGGGGATGTCATTTGTAGAAGAAAGGAACCGCAGTGGCTGGTTAACACACAAAAAGACACAAAAGTGCTGGAGTGACTCAGCAGATCAGGCAGCACCTCTGGAGACCGTGGGTAGGTGATGTTTCAGGTCGAGACCCTTCTTCAGGTTGATTGTAGGTGGGGAGAAGGCGGGATGCCATTTGCCGAGTGGGAAGGTAAGGTGTGGTTCCTCAAACAGGCCTCATTGAAATAGTACAAAGTACCCGTTACAAACATAGAAACATAGAAAAAAGATGCAGGAGTAGGCCATTCGGCCCTTCGAGCCTGTACGCACCGCCATTCAATATGATCATGGCTGATCATCCAACTCAGTATCCCGTACCTGCCTTCTCTCCATACCCCCTGATCCCTTTAGCCATAAGGGCCACATCTAACTCCCTCTTAAATATAGCCAATGAACTGGCCTCAACTACCTTCTGTGGCAGAGAATTCCACAGACTCACCACTCTCTGTGTGAAGAAATGTTTTCTCATCTCGGTCCTAAAAGACTTCCCCCCTTATCCTTAAGCTGTGACCCCTGGTTCTGGACTTCCCCAACATCGGGAAAAATCTTCCCGCATCTAGCCTCTCCAACCCCTTAAGAATTTTATATGCTTCAATAAGATCCCCCCTCAGTCTTCTAAATTCCAGCGAGTATAAGCCTAGTCTATCCAGTCTTTCTTCATATGAAAGTCCTGCCATCCCAGGGATCAATCTGGTGAACCTTCTCTGTAACTCCCTCTAAGGCTAGAATGTCTTTCCTCAAAGAGGCAGAATGAGAGTGGGATGGAGAACCTAGCTGTCTAGTGAAATCAATGCAAGTGTTCTGCAAAGCAGTTGCGGGAAAGGTACAGACGAAGAATGAAAAAGGTTTCAGTGCTCAGAAGAGCAATGAAGTCAGACTGATTAAGCAATTCTCCCTTAGAACGGACACAAGCCTGATATATTTCCATTTTCACGGGTGCGTTAAGATTCCATGACTTTAAGACACCTCTCTCTCAACTAGCCCTAAATAAATGTGTGACTTGGGTTGTGATGCAAGACAATAGATCACAATTGAAGCATTAAATTATCGTAAATGCTAACAAGGCAGAAGGGGGTAATTCAGCCCAACACTTGTGCAAGCAATTTAGAACAGGTACATGGATAGGAAAGGTTGAGAGGGATATGGGCCAAACGTGGGTAGGTGGGACTGGTGTAGATGGGGCATCTTGGTCAGCATGGGCAAGTTGGGCCAAAGGGCCTGTTACCGTGCTGATTGACTCGAATAAACTTTCCCAAGTTTCCTCCAGTACCTCTCTGTTTAAACCCAACATAATCGAGGGCCAGTCTCACCCCCCGGTCATTCCTTCTTCTCCCCCCTCCCATCAAGCAAGAGGTACATAAGTGTGAAAATGCACACCTCCAGATCCAGTTTCATCCCAGCTGTTATCAGGCAACTAAACCGACAAGAGAGTGCTTTTCAGCTCCTATCTACCCATTGAAGACCTTCAGACTCTCGGACTTTATTGAACTTTATCTTGCATTAAATGTCATTCCCTTTATCAAGTATCTGCACACTGCTGACGGCTCGATTGGAATTATGTATAGTCTTTCCGCCGACTGGTTAGCATGCAACCACAAGCCTTTCACTGTATCATGTGACAATAAACGAACCTAAATAAACTAAACTAAAATAGTCAAAACACAATGTGTATAGATACAAAATGTTGGAGTAACTCAGCGGGTCAGGCAGCATCTCTGGAGGAAAGGAATAGGTGACGCTTCGGGTCGAGACCCTTCTTCAGACTTGGTCCCTGGCTCATTCACTCAATGTGTGGCAAAGCATTCCTTGAACCCATTAGTGAGGACAATTTTCCCTTCATACTTCAAAAACCTCTGTTTGGTGATGGACCCTTTTTTCTGGACACTGAAGCACGTCGGGGATAGATTGGCCACACGAAGAAGTACCGACAAGCTTCGTCAGGCGAAAAACCCAGGTGACCCCATAACCAGGGGTCACAGCTTAAGGATAAGGGGGAAGTCTTTTAGGACCGAGATGAGAAAACATTTCTTCACACAGAGTGGTGAGTCTGTGGAATTCTCTGCCACAGAAGGTAGTTGAGGCCAGTTCATTGGCTATATTTAAGAGGGAGTTAGATGTGGCCCTTGTGGCTAAAGGGATCAGGGGGTATGGAGAGAAGGCAGGTACAGGTTACTGAGCTGGATGATCAGCCATGATCATATTGAATGGCGGTGCAGGCTCGAAGGGCCGAATGGCCTACTCCTGCACCTATTTTCTATGTTTCTATGTTTTTATGACATTGACTGGGCTCTTCAAAGTCAGACGAGATTCAATGAGATGTTTAATGTGAATTGACAGTGCACAGAGTGAGCCACCATGTTTTGGAGGCAGACATGGGTAGAATCCAAAACAACGGAGCCTTCTCTGGCAATGAATTCCACAGATTCAACACCTGAAGAAATTCAATAGACAATCGACAATAGGTGCAGGAGTAGGCCATTCGGCCCTTCGAGCCAGCACCGCCATTCAATGTGATCATGACTGATCATCCACAATCATCCACAATTCCTCTCCATCGCATAAGTTCACAAGTTCTAGGAGAAGAACTAAGCCATTCGGCCCATCAAGGCTACCCTGCCATTCAATCACAGCTGATTGCCTTCCCCCCATAACCCTCGACATCCTTACCAATCAAGTATCTGTCAATCTCCACCTTAAATATACCTAATGACTTGGCCTCCTCAGCCTTCTGTGGCAATGAATTCCACAGATTCATCACCTTCTGACTAAAGAAATTCCTCCTCATCACCTTTCTAAAGGTAGGTCTTTTATTCTAAAGGCAATGCCCTCTGGTTCTGGAATCTCCCACATCCACTCTGTCCAGGCCTTTTGCTATTTGGTAAGTTTCAATGAGGTCCCCCCTCATCCATCGAAGCTCCAGCGAGTACAGGCCCAGTGCCATCAGACGCTCATCATAAGTTAACCCAGTCACCTCGAGGATCATTCTCGGAAACCTCCTCTGGACCCTCTCCAACGCCAGCACATCCTTCCTCCGATGTGGGGCCCAAAACTGATTGCAAGATTGCCCGATCCTTGGTTATCAGGAGCACTGAAGGCCTCCTCAGAACCAAGGTGGGCAGAAAATCAGGCACAATCTACCTGTACGACAGGCAAGACCTCGTCTGCCAACATTACTTTGTCAGCTCCCAAGCTAGACAACAGTTAATTACAGCAGGGACCAAATTCAGCAAAACGGTTTCATGGAAAATTCCGATCACCAGCTTATCACCTTATCTGACACAATTTGAGTAAAAGATCCATTGATTGAACCATCAATAACTTTCACAAATCTGCAAACTAAACCCCGGCAGAAATCAGTCATAAAAGACAGACAGCTTTTTAAAAGAAAACTCCGCTGTTGCTTACTTTCAGCTTGAAAGGTCTCTCCATTCTGGATCCAAGTACCTTTGCAAAGTTCGGGGGGGGGGAGGTCAAAAGAGCAGGGCCCTTTACAAACGTGTCAGCAGCCGGAAAGAGAGATGGATAGCGAGGAAGCCGTGAACTGCAGCTCAAGCGCTCCTAATGGGGTGGGCTCGACCTCTCCAAATAGCTCCGAGCACCACACTTGGAAGCGGTAGCCTGGCCTGACACGTCCCAATGGAGCTCTCTGGCCAAGTATTGCTGCAAAGAAAAATTCCACTTGAATGCAAAAACCAGGCCAAAGGTGGTGATACTTTACGACTAAAACAAACAAAGCCATTGATTGCTGTGGCTGTGAGAGGTGGATCCGTTTCAGAGGCGCGGGCGTGCCATTTGGATGCCATCTTTGTGAGTTGTTCTCAGCCCAGGCATGGGGTTTATCGGGACCCCAGCAAGACAGGGCAGCCGTCAGTGCCCGCGTCCATAAATTCACAACCCTGGCGAACTTGTAAAACTGCTTCTTAAAGAGATTTGCAACTCCTGGGCTTGTCACCCCCGCGCGACCAAAATAATTTGTCTTCCTGACCTTCCGTTTTGAAAAAAAAAAGACTTAATAATTTGAAAAACGTCGGCACTGCCGACCCCGTACTCTTTAAACCTGAGCTCCACGGAGACTTCAGGTGAAAGGTAAAGGTCACGACACATCACGGCCGCCCAACGAGAGGGGCGTTTTAATCTTGAAGGTGAGTGTGGGTTGCAGGAGATTTGCTCAGCTCGGCAAACTAGAAACTTGATTGCAAAGGACCTTGTTATAATTTCATTGCCGAGAAAATGTTTCTCCTCTCGGACCATCTGGAATACATTGCGCTCGGAAACAAGAAGTCAGCATTGGGAAACTTCATTTAGGCAGCTGTGGGATGAAACGGGAACCCACTGCCTTGATTCATTATCATCTCCCTCACATGTAACACCAATAAAAAGCGAGGCCATAGACTAAATGAGTTAAACCAGAGGACGTACGCTCGAGATCCATTCTGGGTACAATTAGAATCTGCTCTTCAGTTTCAGTTCAGTTTGTTGTCACGTGTACCGAGGTACAGTGAAAAGCTTTTTGCTTTGAAAAGCTTGCTTTTCACGAGCGCACGAGTGGGCCATTAGCGAAGGTTTCCTGCCTCAGTGCCCGGAGTACCACGTTTGCTCACAATATCGCTGACTCGGTGATAATGCGAGTGGTGACGAGGATGTAAAGAAACTTGAAGGGAGATGACCCAAGCTGAGTAGCTGGACAACGACAGGGCAGATGGAACAGGGTGAGGAAAGTGTGAAGCTGTCCATTTGGGTGGAGGAAAAAAAAAACCAGGATGGCTGAGTGTTTTCTTAAGTGACATGAAATTGGAAGAAATGATTCCAAAAAAACCTGGACGACCCTTATACACAAGTCACTGAAAGCTAAGATAGGCACAAAATGCTGGATTAACTCAACGGCTCAGGCAGCATCTCTGGAGAAAAGGAATAGGTGACATTTCGGGTCAAGGCCCTTCATCAGTCTCGACCTTAAAAAGTAATTTATTCTTTTTCTCCAGAGTTGCTGCCTGACCTGCTGAGTTACTCCAGTATTTTGTGTCTAAATCAGCAACAGCAGTTCCTTTTTACAGTCACTGAAAGCTAAAGTGCAGATCCAGTAGGCAATTAGGAAGTCTAAAGCTAGGGGCGATGATTAGAGGAGTAACGACCCATTGCGACAATAATGCAGGGCTTGGAATATCAAGTGCTATTTAGGTATTGTTGCTCCAAAACCTGGGTTACTTGCAAAAGAGGGAGTACAGCAAAGATTCACCGGACTGGTTCCTGGGTTTGCTGAATTCGTCCAGTGTCCTGTTTCCAGCTTCGTCCCATCAAAAGGGAGATGATCTCACGGAAAAGCAGAAGATTCCCAGAGGGCTGACGATTAGATAGAAACAGGGAGGATTCTTCCAGCTCAGGAGTCCGGTACCGAGGCGTTGGGGTCTTAGAATAAGGGGGACATCATTAAAGACGGAACTAAGGAAAAGTCTCTTCAATCATTGGAACCCCCCAGCCCAGAGCCAAGTGAAGATTCAGCTACTGAACTAGTACCAGCAAGTGGGCGCAGCGGTAGAGTTGTTGCCTTACAGAGCTTGCAGCGCCGGAGACCCGGGTTCGATCCCGACTACATGTGCTGACTGTACGGAGTTTGTACGTCCTCCCCGTGACCTGCGTGGGTTTTCTCCGAGACCTTCGGTTTCCTCCAACACTCCAAAGACGTGCAGGTATGTAGGTTAATTGGCTTGGCGTATGTGTAAATTGTCCATTGTGTGTGTAGGATAGTGTTAGTGTGTGGGGATCGCTGGGCGGCGCGGACTCGGTGAGCCGAAGGGCCTGTTTCCGCACAGTATCTCTAACAAAAAAAATGTTTTGAAAGTCTTATGTCATTCTTGGTCTCCGCTCTAATACTGACACCTCTGTATCTCTCTATTTCTGTCCACACCTTCCCTCTCTCTGCAACTCAAAACATATTTAATTACTGACTTTTCCTTCTCTGATGAACGGTGATCAAATGTTTCTCTCCCCAGCGATCTTGCTCAACCTTTTGAGTGCTTTCCGCATTTCATATTTTATATTCAACGCCGTCAGAAACAAAGCAGCAATCTGTTGATACAAGGAACTGCAGATAATGGTTTGCAAAAAGTTACAAGGAACTTCAGATACTAGATTACAAAGTTACAAAGGACTAGGGCGGCACAGTGGCACAGCAGTAGAGATGCTGTCTGACAGCACCAGAGACCTGGGTTTGATCCTGACTGCGAGCTTGTACGTTCTCCCCCTGACCGGCATAGGTTTTTGTCCGAGATCTTCGGTTTCCTCCCACACTCCAAAGATGTACAGGTTTGTAGGTTAATTGGCTTGGTAAATTGTCCCTAGTGTGTGTTGGATAGTGTTAGTGTGCGAGGATCGCTGGTTGGTGTGGACTTGGTGGGCCGAAGGGCCTGTTTACACGCTGCATCTCCAAACTAAACTAAAAAAACGAAACTAAACTGCAGATACCGGTTTACAAAAAGTTACAAGGAACTGCAGAATGAAATGCAGATAAGTAAGGGTGTCAAAGGTTATGGGGAGAAGGCAGGAGAATTAGGTTGAGAAGAAAAGATAGATCAGCCATGGTTCCAGAGTGGACTCAATGGACCAAATTGCCTAATTCAGCTCCAATGTGTTATGAACATGAACGTATGTTGGTTATCATATCATATATCATATATATACAGCCGGAAACAGGCCTTTTCGGCCCACCAAGTTCGTGCCGCCCAGCGATCCCCGTACATTAACACTATCCTACACCCACTAGGGACAATTTTTACATTTACC
>NC_135979.1:6708574-6724574 GCF_053455715.1 Rhinoraja longicauda | reverse complement strand
GTGATAGTTTTATTTGACCCCAGTGCCCCTTGCTTTTATTTCCAATAGCTGAACATGGAGGCCGATTCATCACCCTGAAAACACATAAGTGCCCTCACAATATACAGCTTCTATTAAATGGATGTTTGGAAGAGCAGAGCCCAAGAAAATTTATCTTGTGGCACAACATTTTTTCGCAGCACTCTGACAAATTTGGCCAAAATGTCAATCTGCACACAATGTCAAACCTTTGTGAATTCACGTAGGGCCAGTGATCTCATTAAAATGCAACATACAGGTCCAGCCTCTGCCACAAAATCCTCCCACTGATCAACTTCCATCCCCAGCACGGTAGACAGGATGGCGAGGGAGGCGTGTGCCTGTTGGTCTTCACTGGCTGAGACTCTGAGTAGAAGGGGAGGGATGACACAGTACAGATGTACAATACATGTGACAATAAAGTATCATTCATTCATTCATACACTGGTTAGGTTGTGCTTGGCATAGTGTGTTCACCTCCCAAGAGATTAGAATCCTCTGCCAGTTGGTGTCCAGCACCATTCTGCTCAAACCAAACACCAGTTCCAATACTTACCCTGACCTACAACAGCTGACTTGCCAGATGGCCATGCTTATTATTGTTACTCATTCAGTAACTGGGCTGTATAAAAGTAATTACACTCTTTTGGTGTGCAATAAAAAAACATTTAGACCTCCACGTTACCACCTCTGTGCCACCTCTGTTCTACCTGAAGAAACAGATTCTTCACAATGTGGAAAACTTAAAAAAGGTTCTGCAATCATTCAGCACATCTGTGGAAAGTGAATCTGAGTTAACACTTCAGGTCAAAGACTTTTCTTCAGAACGGTTCCCCTGGAACTTTCCACTTAATTCCTGTGCTGCTGTATAGTATGCTTATTCTGGCCTTTCCAGGCCTGATGTGCTGCTGCAAGAAAGAATTCCATTGTTGTTACCTATGAAAAAAATGACAATGAGACACACTCTGGACTCTCTTGGGAAAACGTCCCATCCTCAGCCTGTGTTGTGCCTGCGGGCTTTCTACTGTTGCTGCTCATTAAAAATACCAATGGTAGAGGAACCAACAGAGCATCCTTTATTGGAGGAATTCAGCATCAATTAGCAGCAGTGTCTGGAATAACAAAGTATTAATGGTCAAACCACATGGTGGACATTCCTTAAAAGTGCATTTATCGATATATATACACACGAAAACTGTCCATTCGATAGGACGTATAACCCTGAATATTCAGTTCCCAGACCCGATCCTCCTGCAGCCACGTCTCTGTAATCCCCACACTGTCATATCTACCAATCTCTAACTGAGCCTCAAGCTCATCCATTTTACTTCTTATACTTCCACATTCTTATATACTTTTAATCTATTACTCACCTCACCTTTCACATCGATCCCTATTACACTTGGCCATTCTCTCCTATCCCTTCGTGAGCTTTCTGTCCCGTTAATTCTGGGGTCTTTCTTCACTTTTCCTATACTCGCTTTTCCTTTAACTTTATGCTTGTCTATCCCATTTGTCACCCCCCCCCCCACCCACTATTTAGTTTAAACCCACCCGTGTAGCAGTGGCAAATCTGCCTGCCAGAATGCTGGTCCCACGCCTGTTGAGGTGCAACCCGTCCCTTTTGTACAAATTCACCCTTACCCCAAAACAGATCATGGGTACCTTTAATCCCACCGGAGACAAAATGATGCCTTGGTAAACTGGCATCCCTGTTCTATAGAGTACAGTGCATTCACTGGCCATGCTGATGAAACGTCTGGGAAGCCACGGTGGGTGGCATCAGATTGAGCTGACAGACACACAGCCCACTGCAACCTCAGAGTTCCACTCACCACACGGCAAGTGGACTGAACTCACCACAGCCTCCAGAGTGTGGAACCTACCGAACTGAGCCGCCCTGTCTCACAGCAACACGGAGCTAGGTCTTTCTAACCTACAGTTTCCCAAAACTGCGGACAAATCAGAAAATGACGCTGGGAGGATGGGCGATTTATTGTTGGTTAAAAATCCCAGCAAATGAATGTAATACCCCATAGCTGATAGTGAATGGTATCAGCATTAACTGATGAGCTTTCTCAAGCTTGTTTCACATGACTGCGATGGAAACGGTCCTTGTCCATGGGGCCTGACGATGATTCTGAAGCTCACCTTTCCCACACAAGCAGAAACTGAAATGACTGCTTCCCTTCGGCAGTGGATGCTAATTTTCATGCTCAGATCTTTTTCCTGATTGCTCCATTTAATTATAATTTCACTCAGCCAATTACTCTCTGTATCTCCTGGCCATCAGTTCAAACAATTATTCTCCTCATTAAAACTCATACAATAAAAAGTTGAACATAATGCACAATAAAACAACATCTAGTTTCACTGCTGTAGCATACATCTCAGGTATCTGAGAAACACCAAGAATAACCAGGAAGGATCAACAAAAGCTGGTGTCACTGGTGACCAACCTTGCTCGTTTGTAAGCCGCTTGCCAACTTCTTCAGGTGCACTGTACAAAGAGCACTGTTGGATTGCATCACAGCTTGGTTTGGGAACAGATCTTCCCAGGACCGCAAGAAACTGCAGAGAGTTTTGGATGTAGGCCAGTCCATCACACAGACTTGATTTCCCACCATTGACTCCATCTGCACTTTATGTTGGCTGTTTTCCCAAGGCAACATAATCAAAAAACTTGTCATTCCTTCTGCTCACCACTCCTGTTAAAGAAGTTTGAAAGCACGGGCCACTAGACTTAGACTTAGGACCACTAGACTTAGACTTAGGACCACTAGACTTAGGAACAGCTTCTTCCCCTCTGTTATAAGGCTTCTGAATGGTCCTTCCATAGCAAGGGTATTATCCTCAGTGCGAATACAACCCTCAATTAGAAACTAAAGCCAGGAAAGAACCAGATCCATTGGCATGTTTCCCAATCAACACTATTAAATATAGAAACTATCTCAGCCTTAAAAATGTCTATTGACTCGGCCTCCACAGTCAACAGGTAATGAATTCCACAGATTCACTACCCCCGACTAAAGAAATTCCTCCTCGTCTCCTTCCTAAAGGAACGTCCTTTAATTCTAAGGCTGTGACCTTTGGTCCTAGACTCTCCCACTAGTGGAAACATCCTCTCCACATTCACTCTATCCAGGCCTTTCACTATTCTCTAAGTTTCAATGAGGTCCCCCCTTATCTTTCTGAACTCCAGCAAGTAGTGGCCCAGTGCCGTCAAACGCTCATCATTTATTAACCCCTTCATTCCTGGGATCATTTTTGTAAAACCTTCTCTGGACCCTGTCAAGCATCAACACATCCCTCCTCAGATATGGGGCCCAAAATTGATCGCAATACTTCAAATGTGGCCTGACCAGCACCTTAGAGCCTCAGCATTATATCCCTGTTTTTGTATTCTAGTCCTCTTGAAATAAATGCAAGCATTGTGTTTGCCTTCCTTACTACCAATTCGACTTGTTTGGAAGAAGAATTCTTCCATGTAGAGAATGGTGGGAATCTGGTACTTACTGCTCACATGGCTGGTAGAGGTGGGTATGTCACAACATGTTGAGAACTATCTCAAGAACACTTGATTCACTGGGAAGACTACAGACTGGGAAATGGGATCAATTTAGGTATGTAGTTGATGGTTGCCATGAACATGGTGGGCTGAAGGGCCTGGGCCTGGCCCTGTGCTATACGACTCTAGAAAAAACATAAAATAGGTACAATTACAATACTCTTCGCTCCATTTTCCTTAAATGGATTACCTCCTATTTTTGCATTTTGGAAAGGCCACCATCCTAACTGTAGTTCATTTCATGAAAGCATACCATAATGCGTCAGGGAAGGAGTTACGTGACTTTAACCCAGTACTGGTCAAAGATCAGCAAGATACCTGGGCAGGAAGCTTGAAAATATGGCTATTTTACCCAGAAAATTAGTCAGGTCGGCAGGAAAGTTTTGTTGCCAGTTGTGGTGGCAATCTCACACTGTGACCAAACTCCTATTGAAGGACGCCTATGCTACTTTTGAGGCCAAGCAGGCTGTTCCCATCAATGTGCCCCAACATGCTGCTGTTTGCTAGATTAGGAAATGCACTATGTCCTTTGTGATCAGTGTGCAAAATTACAGCACGTAGATCGGCAAAATGCAAGGGCATGGATTGAAAATTGATTTGACAACAGGAAACGGTAATAAAAAATGGGACTTGCTCAAGGTGGGAGTGTCACAAGGGCCCAGCTACTCACAACACACGGTTTTGCTGCAGAAGGTAATATTTCACAGATTACTGACAGCACAAATTGAGGTATTGAGAATTGTTGGATGATGCAGAGGTTTCGAGGCCATTTAGATAAATTGAGCCAGGAGGCAAACATATGACTAATGCAGTATAACACAGATAAATGTGCAGTTATCCACTTTGTAAACTTTGTAACCACTAGGCAGAGCGTTATTGAAATATAGATGGACTGGGAAGTGATTATGGTGTGTTGGAACCAATAACTGAAAAGAAACATCCTAATGCAGCAAATAGTGAAGAAGGAATAAGAAAGGTTTAGAGGGATATATGGGTTGAGCACAGGCAACTAGGACTGACTTAGAATGGGCATATTGGTCAGTATGGATGAGTTGGGCCAAAGGACCTGTTTCAATGCTGTATGACTATTAATCATATTTAACATCTCACACATTTTGTTCTGAAAATGTATATTTGTAATGGTTGCTCTGCAAATAGTTGAAAGGAAACATTGATGAACATTCCTGGGCGTTCAGTAACCAGAATCAGGGAGGTTTGAGTTTGGGTACTCGGCTCCAGTTTGGGTACTCGGCTCCAGTTTTCCTGGAGTTTATAACAGCATTCACAGAGAAGTTTATTTTCCTTCTGGACCCACGCTTGTGACTCCACTAAATCTGGGAAGGTTTATTGGTATTTCTCACATCCCATTAACTGCTCAATAAATCGACTGGAATTTTATGCTCAAAGTCAGGGCCAAGTAAAGCACAAATTCACCAGCTAAAGATGATCACATGGGGCCAGTGAAAATATAACAAAGAGAGTGGTCTGCCTGTAAATCACTGAAATAACAGGAAGGGACCAGCACACTATGGGCTATTAAATCAAGGACCAGACTGACCAGAAACCACAGCGCTGGATTCAAACACAAACCATGTTCCAAGACAACCTAGTCCAGTGGACAGCAAACTAGGAGAAACTCTGGAGAAGTAAAGACCATTACCTTGTTCCATTATAGATGGATTAAATGCAAATTACTTAAACTGGTCTGTTAAAATCATGGTTTCAGCAAACTCCATGTGTCCATCAGAGACCTTCTCAGCTCGCTCCCAATGTCATGTGATCTGGTCTCCACTGATCACTGGTCTCGCTCCCAATGTCATGTGATCTGGTCTCCACTGATCACTGGTCTCGCTCCCAATGTCATGTGATCTGGTCTCCACTGATCACTGGTCTCGCTCCCAATGTCATGTGATCTGGTCACCACTGATCACTCCAGATGAATTCCCTCCTGACAGTGGCTCGCGCCTGCTTCAATAACGAGGAAGAATTCTTCCATGTAGGGGGTGGTGGGAATCCAGACCTTACTACCCATGTGAGTGGGTGGTGATGGGTATGATCACAACATGCGAGAAGTATCTCATGAACACTTGAGTCACCGGCGTATAGAAGACTACAGACTGGGAAATGGGATGTAGTTGATGGTTGCCATGGACATGGTGGGCTGAAGGGCCTGTTCCTGTCCTGTATGACTCTAAGAATATGGAAGAATACACAGTTTGGTGCAACTAACAGCCTCATCACTATTGTGTATGAATATCTCCAGTACTTTGTTGTGTATGAGGCTGCCTGTGCCCCTCTATGCATTGTGCCTCCTTGTAAACATGGCTTTGTGACATCTGTTGACTACCTCAAAGGATGGAGTAACTCATAGCTCTCACAACCTCTGAGTAGGGGGTTAACAACCTGCAACCAATTGCAGTAAAGGCACTGACCTGAACCGTTTGTATGGGTCTGCATCCAATCATAGACAACCCTTTAGTCTTCCCCAACCCCCCCTCCACTCCTCCCCTTTCTCCGTAACTTAAAATGTGTTTGGTTTCTAACTTTTCCCTGGCCCCAGCCAACAGCCGAATCATGCACTCCGTTCCACTCTCAGTAGATGCTGCCCGGCCTGCTGGACATTTTCAGGATCTTCTACTTGAACATCTGATTTCCAGTCTCGACATGTGTTTGCTGTTTGGATTAAAGGGAGTGCCAGAGCAGAACCAGCCCCAAGCTCACTGGTACAAAGGCAGAAAACCCCACGCACCTGTGTACATCACTGCCTCAGAGGTGAAGCTTCAAATGTATACACCACATGGCACATACCAGGCAGTGTGCTGTTCCCATGATATATTACAAATACTTAAAAGAAAATAAAGTTGTTTAAACAAAAAACTAAAACTTTTTAAAAATCAGGTTCTCCCCTAACCATTGTCACAAAGTGCCAAAAGAATTCAGCGGGTCAGGCAGCATCTGCGGAGGGAATCGACAGGTGTTGTTTTGGGTTGGGACCCTTCTTCAGATTGAGTGGAGTCGAGGGGAGAAAGCTGGAAGAGGGAAGTGCGGGGAAGGACAAAGCCTGGTAAGTGATATTTCCCATCCCCCTTTCATCCTCCCCCTTTCACCTCCCCCTAGCTTTACATGTCACTCCTCTTCTCTCCTTATCTGACACCAGTTTCTCTCCATTTCACCTCGAACCTTCGCCACTTACTCCACCCATCTGACAATCACCCCCATCACATGTATCCACCTATCACTTGCCAGGCCTTTTCCAATCCACAACTTTATCCCGGGCTCCATCAATCTGAAGAAGGATCCTGACCTGAAACATTGCCTGTCCATTTCACCCACAGGTGCAGCCTGACCCGTTGAGTTCCTCCAGCACTTTGGGGTCTTCTCAAGGCTCTAGTGTCCTTTAACCGTTGTCAGTTGTGTTCAGGATCTGAACGCCAAGGTCATGGAAATCCACCAGGGAAAACTGCCAGTTGAAATCCGTTGAGGACTTGACAATGGCTGAAATCCTGATGTCCTGAGAATGGAAGGCAAGGACTTACTGACATTCCTGACAAGAATCTGTGCCCTTCATACATTATGAATGACACCTTTATAATTGACTCCTGTGGTAATGGACTTGATGAGACACTTTAACTTGAGACAGGATGCTGTCAGCACTAACAGCTGTGTAGGAAGTAATGACTCTCTTCATTGACTGTAAACGTCTGGAGGTGATGGAAGGTGCTGTGTAAGTGGAGGTTTATTTTGTACCCTGAATTAATCTGCTGGCTTACACTGCTAACTGAAAGACAGACAAAAGTGATCACATTACAAGTGCCAATGACGTCAAGAGAGTGTATTTGCAGTGAGAACAAAATGGTGTGGGTGCTACAGAAGTTCTCTCCTGCACCTGACTTGCACCACCCAGCCAAAGCCAGAGGAATCATGTGGGAACTGGACAACAAGTGAAGAAGGTCTCACTTCCATATGTTACAGAAAACCATTCGGCCCTACAAGATCATACCGGCTCACAGAGCAATAGCATTTCATCACTAATTACTCCCTTCCACAACTTTGCCTCAGTTCCTCCCCAGAGACTTTCCTCTGCAACTGCAGGAGATGCAACACCTGTGCCCATACCTCTCTTATTCCCACCCAGGGACCCCAGCAGCCCATCCAGGTAAAAACAGAGGTTCACTTGTACCTCTTCACACCTCACCTACTGCATCCGTTGTTGCAGTTGTGGCTTCTGTTACAAAGTGGCAAAGTTTGCAGATCATGCGAAAATAGTTGCAGGAGCAGGCAGTGTAGAGAAAGCAGGGTCTCTGCAGAAGGTCTTGGACAGGTTGAGAAAGTGGGCAGAGAAGTGGCAGATGGAATATAGTGTAGCAAAGTGTGGAGTCACTTTTATTCCTTTTGGTAGTAGGAATAAAGACATTGACTATTTTCTAAATGGGGTGAGAATCCAGAAATCGGAGTTGCAAAGGGACTTGGGAGTGCTGGTAAAGGATTCCCAAAACATTAATCTGCAAGTTGAATCAGTAGTAAAGAAAGCAAACTCAAGAGGGATTGCACACAAAAACAGGGATTTAATGTTGAGGCTCCATAAGGCACTGATGAGGCCACATTTGGAATATTGTGAGCAATTTCTGGACTATATCAGAGGAAGGATGTGTTGCCTCTGGAGAGGGCCCAGAGGAGGTTTACAAGAATGCTCCCAGGAATGAGTAGATTAACCTATGATGAGCATTTGACAGCACTGGGCCTGTACTCGCTGGAGTTTAGAAGAATGAAAGGGACCTCATTGAAACATACAGAATAGTGAAAGGCTTGGATAGAGTGGATATAGAGAGGATGTTTCCACTAGTGGGAGAGTCTAGGACTATAGATCGTAGCCTCAGAATTAAAGGACATTCTTTTGGGGAGGAGATGAGGAGAAATTTATTTAGTCAGAGGGTGGTGAATCTGTGATGAAGGCAGGAGAATGGGCTTAGGAGGGAGAGATAGATCAGCCATGTTTGAATGGCAGAGTAGACTTGATGGGCCGAATGGCCTAATTCTATTCCTATCCCTTATAACCTAGCCACCATGCTCCTTTCTACACACCCCCCATCCCAAACTTCCCCTTCATCCCCACATTTTCCCCTTTGCCATCCCCTTCCATCTATATCCCTCCCTCTGGCTTTACATTTCACTCTTTTCGCCCTTATCTAGCCCCGTCATCATAGTGATACCCACCTATCACTTGCTATGCTTCCCTACTCCCTTCTCTTTTCTGGTTTACTCCCTCCAACTACAATCACCGAGGAAGAGTCGATACCAATCAGTCCATTCCCTCCAAATGCTGCCTGACCAAGTTCCTCCAGCACTTTGGATTTTGAGCAGAGAGGAATTCTCAGCAGAAGAGCAAAGCGTTTGGAGAACTAAAACACTGCAGCACCAAAACAAAAACTTGAAAGAACTGGCACACTTAAAGTCAACCGTTTGAAGTAACTGAACTTTGCAGTTCAGCCAAATGTGATGAAGATGTTTGCAGTCTGACCGACCTTTCCCCGCTCTTGATCATCCAGGAGAAAGGTTGTGGCATTTGGTGTTTCCATTGCTCAACGCTTAATTGTGAAAACACAGAGCAGCTCATTCATCGTGACACTAACAGCTCCTTGGAAAAGATCCCCCCGTATTTGAGTGAGAACTGACAGGCAGTGTGCTGATTAAACAGGCACAGCCTGCCACCCTACAAATTGGTCTGGTTTTCCAATCAGAGCAATCTGTGCAAAATGCTGAACCAAGCACAATGCAGCAACATCACACATAGTTTGACAGGGAGAACTCGGCTTTGAAGAATACTTTTGAGGGGACTATATGATGTGCTGATAGAGCTTTGTTCATGCATCACTGGAAATTAAAGCCAGTGCAAGCTAACAGCAGCAGCAGCTCTTGAACTTGTCAGAACTTTTCCCCTCTTTCGAATGTGACTTTACCTGGTCCAGTGCTGGCCTAGACCTGGTTACTAATTGGCACATTGCATCTCACACAAACACGCAGTGGGAATATGTCACACAACATTTAAAAGATACTTAGTGCAGGTCCATGAATAGGCAAGGTTGCAAGGGATATGAGTCAAATAGAGGCAAAGGGGAAGAGCTTAGATGAGGCATCTTGTTTGACATCGGCACATTGGGCCGGAGGGTCCCATGCTGCATTTAACACAGCATGTGGAGCTGCTGAGGTGATATCTGGGCTGCTGAAGTTGTTATGGAATTCCTGATACAATTATTCATAATTTTCTTTAAATATAGGGAGCTATTGAGCCCAAGACACGCCTCAAAGCAATTTTAGCAAAATGTCCTGGGACTGGATTCTGACTTCTGCAACAATCAGCTACCTTTGTGAGAGTTTCAAGTTTCAAGGAGATGTGTAGGGCAAGGCTCACACACACAAAAACACAAACAATGGTGGGTACCTGAACATGCTGCCAGGGGTGGTGGTAGAGTCAGATAAGATTATGCCGTCTAAGAGACTTTGACATAGGCACGGGGATTTGCAGAGGCAGAGGAATGTGGATCACGTGCAGGCAGAGGAGCTTAGTTTAATTTGGCATCATTTTCAGCATACACATTGTGGGCCGAAGGGCCTGCTCCTGTGCTGTACAGTTCCATGTTCCAGGTGAACCTGAACAACAGCAGGTTAGTAGGTAACAATCAATGTTGAAAAAAATAAAACAAAAACCCTTGTTATTAAACACATCACAGCATTACTGCATTGAATCCGTTACTCAAAACCATGTCACAGCATCAGGCTGCAAAGTAAAAGGCTGGCCCCAATTTAGATGGTAAATTCTTGGTCTGCAGATCGAATCCCTCAGGCTTAGATGAAACATTGCTCTTTTCCAACATGAAACATTACTTCAACACCCACCTGGAATCAAAATCTGATTTCTGCAGTTTCAGATGTTAGTTATTCCAGCCTTGTATCATATCATATCATCATATCATATATCTACAGCCGGAAACAGGCCTTTTCGGCCCTCCAAGTCCGTGCCGCCCAGTGATCCCCGCACATTAACACTATCCTACACCCACTAGGGACAATTTTTACATTTACCCAGCCAATTAACCTACATACCTGTACGTCTTTGGAGTGTGGGAGGAAACCGAAGATCTCGGAGAAAACCCACGCAGGTCACGGGGAGAACGTACAAACTCCTTACAGTGCAGCACCCGTAGTCAGGATCGAACCTGTGTCTCCGGCGCTGCATTCGCTGTAAAGCAGCAACTCTACCGCTGCGCTACCATGCCGCGTAGTCGAGTCAAGTTTATTGGCAGATGCACCAGCACGTAGAGGAACAGGTACAATGAAAATCTTGCAGCTGCATCACAGGCTGCATAGACTCAGACAACACAAAAACACTTCAAATGTATATAAATTACACAAGACAGTGAAAAAAAAAAGATTATGCAAAGACAAGGACAAGACATTAGTGCAAAACACAATTAGATAGCGTCCAGAGCAGTGCAAGTGATAGTCCATGGTGTGGTGTTGTTAAGGTAGTGTTAGGATTATGCACAACCTGCACAGACAGCAGTAGGAAAGTAGCCTTTCCTGATCTTGGTGGTGTGGGACTTCAGGTTTCCTACCTCCTGCCCAATGGTAGCAGCAAGAAGAGGGCATGGCCTGAATAGTGGGGATCCTTGTTGATAGATGCTGCCTTCTTGAGGCTGTCTCTCATCTGGATGCTTTTGCTGGTGGGGAGGGCTGTGCCAGTGATGGATCAGGCTGGATCCACAACTCTGTGTTGCTGCTCACTGCACTGTGGATATTTGGCCTTGGTCTAAGCTCCTGTGGAGTTGGTGAAACATGTTGTACTCCACTTCTGAAACATACTTCCACTTACTACAATGGAGTCAGCAATGTCCACCTAGTGCTTCCCTGAAGCAATGCTGGTTCGATCACATGCAGGCCATGGAAGGCAATTAGTTAAACTTTGCTCCATTCCTTCTTGTCCTTGCGTTTACACCTTCACTGCGAAAAGCAAACACAAAACATTTGGGTTGCAACCCAAAACATCATCGGTCCATTCCTTCCACAGATGCTGCCAGACCGCTGAGTTCCTCCACCACTTTGTGCTTTGCTCAAGATTCCAGCATCAGCTCTTTGTGTCTACCACAAGTGGAATACAAGGTGCAGTGCCAGAGTGAGGCCACACACACAAACTGGAGGAACAGCACCTCATATTACACTTGGGTAGCTTACAACACAACAGTATGGACACTGAGTAGGAAAGAAAACTGCAGGTGCTGGTTTAAATCGAAGGTAGACACAAAATGCTGGAGTAACTCAGCGGGTCAGGCAGCATCTCGGGAGAGAAGGAATGGGTGACGTTTCGGGTTGAGATCCTTCTTCAGCCTGATGTCAGGGGGATGGGGCAGGACAAAGATAGGATGTAGTCAGAGACAGGAAGACTAGTGGGAGAACTAGGAAGGGAGAGGGGACAGAGAGGGAAAGCATGGACTATCTGAAGTTAGAGAAGTCAATGTTGATACCACTGGGGTGTAAACTACCCAAGCGAAATATGAGGTGCTGTTCCTCCAATTTGCACTGGGCCTCACTCTGACAATGGAGGAGGCCCAGGACAGAAAGGTCAGATTGGGAATGGGAGGGGGAGTTGAAGTGCTGAGCCACTGGGAAATCAGGTTGGTTGAGACGGACTAAGCAGAGGTGTCCAGCGAAACGATCGCCGAGCCTGCGCTTGGTCTCGCCGATGTAGAGAAGTTGACACCTAGACCAGCGGATACAGCAGATGAGATTGGAGGAGGTGCAGGTGAATCTCGGCCTCACCTGGAAAGACTGTTTGGGTCCTTGGATGGAGTCGAGGGGGGAGGTAAAGGGACAGGTGTTGCATCTCCTCTGGTTGCAGGGGAAAGTACTTGGGGATGGGGTGGTTTGGGTAGGAAGGGACGAGTAGACCAGGGAGTTTCGGAGGGAACGGTCTCTGCGGAAAGCAGAAAGGGGTGGAGATGGGAAGATGTAGTATGAACATTGAATTAGATATGGGATTGGGATAGTTGAGCAATGTAGTCCTTTATGTCCCAGATCAACAATCTCTCCAAACAAGCATTCCACTGCCTTCCTCTGTCTAACACTGACCAGCATATGCCTCTAATTGTTTAGTTTAGAGATACAGTGCAGAAAGAGGTCCTTTGACCAACCAAGTGTATGCCGACCAGCGTTCACTCCGTACACTAGCACTATCCTACACACGAGAGGTCATTTACAATTTTACCAAACCTAATTAACCTACAAACCTATACATTTTAGGAACGTGGGAGGAAACCAGAGCACCTGGAGAAACCCCACACGGTCACAGGGAGAGCATATACTCTTCATGTGGACAGCACCCGTAATCAGGCAGCAATTCCAACGCTGTGCCATCCCACTCATTCAGATACTCATCGACCTTTGTCTGAAAGCTGCAGCATTCCCTGTCTTATTACAGTGGTGGGATGCAGCAGATGCTTGGCCCTTCACTCCTGCCCTCCGGACTGATGGAGTCGGACGAGGATTAAGTTACATTCATTAAGAATTCTGCACACACAACTTGCAGCCAATTTGCTGTCAAATTTTATCTGCAGAGCAGAGCTGATTATAAAGTCCTGATCAACTGTGGCTGGGCATTTATGCTGCGTGCCTGCCCACTGTTGTCTAAATTGAAACGGTTGAGTGATAATGTGTTAGCTGTGAGGCGCACGTTTGTAAATAAGCTGCTTATTTTGTATTATATTAAACTGCATTGTGCAGAAAATTCTATTCACATTCAGAGTCTGGCTCTCTGGGAATGTTTTGGCTTAGAGAATTTACAATTCTAACAATGGAAATAAATCCAGAAACTGATGTAACAGATCAGGCAGCATCTGGAGAGAGAAACGGGTGGTATTTTCAGTCAAGGAGCTTGCAATGGACCTGCCGGAATTCAGCACTGGAGTGGGAAGAGAGAACATAGAACAGCACAGCAACCAATTCTACGGCCTCCAATGCCATGCCAAACTTGATGCCAAGATAAACTAATCTCCTAATAACCTAATCCATAGTCCCTCATTCCTTGCATTGCCATGTGCTTACCTAAAAAGCCACAATCACATCTGCCTCCCTCACCATCCCTGGCAGTGCGTTCCAGGCATCCATCCTCTGCAAAAAGAAACTTCAAAAAAACTTGCCCTACACTCCTTTAATCTTTGCCCCTCTCACCTTAAAGCTAAGCCTTTGACATTTCCACCCTAAGAAGGTGGTTCTCTCTGTCTCTATGCCTGATATTTTATATACTTTCAGGTTTTCCCCAAACCTCTGGTGTTCCCGTGTAAATAATCCAAGTCTGTCCAAACCTCTCCTGATGGCTAATATCTTCTTTGCTGAGGAAAGGCGATTGGACTGAATACCTCTGCCATGTTCTGCCTGACATGCTGAGTGCTTTGTAGCCCCACACGATTGGCAGTTGGACCTCTACAAAGCACAACGGGAAAGCACCGAATTACTGGGAGAACTCTGGGAATAAAGAGTTACCTGGGTTCAGCAACACTCAATGTCCAGTCACGTGACTTCCCACCCAAACCACCCCCTCCCCAGGTACACTCCCCTGCAACTGCAGGATATGCAGCACCTATCCCTATATCTCCCCCCTCGACACGGTCCAAGGACACTGACAACCTTTTCAGGTGAGGCAGAGGTTCACTTGCACCTCCTCCAACCTCATCTACTGTATCCGCTGTTCCAGGTGTGGGCTCCTATATAACGGCAAGACCTAGCACAGGCTTGACGATCGTTTCGCTGAACACCTCAGCTCAGTCTGCCTAAACCTACCTGATCTCCCGGTTGCTCAACACTAACTCCCCCTCCCAATCTGTCCTAGGCCTCCGAGGAGGAACAGCACCTCATATTTCCCTTGGATAGCTTGTACCCCACAGTATGAATATTGACTTCTCTAACTTCAAATAGCCCTTGCTTTCCCTCTCTCCATCTCCTCCCCAGTTCTCCTACCAGTGTTACTATCTCTGACTACATTTTATCTCTGGACCACCCACTCCTCTCTGACATCAGTCTGGAGAAGGGTCTCAACCCGAAACATCACACATAACTTCTCTCCCGAGATGCTGCCTGTCCTGCAGAGTTACTCAGGCATTTTGTGTCTACCTTTGACTGAATTAAGAATGGATGACCGAACAATGAGCTAACACATCTCCTTCACTGATGGTTGGACAAATTAGGTGACTGAGATGTGCTTTGGATTTGTAAAATGTACGGTTTGTTGAAATGGAATCATGAAACTGGATATAGTTGGGGCCGCTTGGTCATACTGAAACAAAGAGATAAATAATAAAGGTGAGGCAATAATTCTGTGAGACATCCCGAGGTGGAGAGGTAGTCGAGGTCAGCCCGTTTTTAGAATAGAAACATTAAAAACATAGAAAAATAGGTGCAGGAGTAGGCCATTCAGCCCTTCGAGCCAGCACCGCCATTCAACATGATCATGGCTGATCTAAAATTAGTACCCCATTCCTGCTTTTCCCCCCATATCACTTGATTCCTTTAGCTCCAAGAGCTAAATCTAATTCTCTCTTGAAAACATCCAGTGAATTGGCCTCCACTGCCTTCTGTGGCAGAGAATTCCACAGATTCACAACTCGCTGGGTGAAGAAGTTTTTCCTCATCTCAGTTCTAAATGGCCTACCCTTTATTCTTAAACTGTGACCTTTGGTTCTGGATTCCTCCAACAGCGGGAACATTTTTCCTTCACCTAGCTTGTCCAATCCTTTAAATTTTTTATACGTTTCGATAAGATCCCCTTTCATCCTTCTAAATTCCAGTGAATACAAGCCCAGTCGACCCATTCTTTCGTCATGTCAGTCCAGCCATCCCGGGAATTAACCAGGTGAATCTACGCTGCACTCACTCAAAAGCAATAATGTCCTTCCTCAAATTAAACAGAGAACCATAGAAGCAGAGAACCATAGAACCATATAAAATCGGTGAGGAGGAGGCCCTTCGAGCCAGCACTGCCATTCATTGTGATCATGGCTGATCATCCACAATCAGTAACCTGTGCCTGCCTTCTCCCCATATCCCTTGATTCCACTAGCCCCTAGAGCTCAATCTAACTTTGCCAAAACTGCACACAATACTCCAGGTGCAGTCTCACTAGGGCCCTGTACAACTGCAGGAGGACTCTCCTTGCTCCTAAACTCAAATCCTCTCGCAATGAAGGCCAACGTGCCATTAGCTTTCTTCACTGCCTGCTGTAAGTGCATGCTTACTTTCAGTGACTGATGTACATGCACACCCAGGTCTCGTTGCACCTCCCCTTTTCCTAATCTAACACCCTTCAGATAATAATCTGCCTTCCTGCTCTTGCCACCAAAGTGGATAACCTCACATTTATCCACATTA
>NC_135979.1:6642130-6708074 GCF_053455715.1 Rhinoraja longicauda | reverse complement strand
AGTATATTTGTGCAGCATTTGATGTGAACTACCCCGTGATGCATAGGGTCACCATGGGTTGAGCTCGCGCACTGTGAGGCTGTTCACCTTTATTAGTAGTTTATATTGTGAGAAGTCGTGGGCAAGACAGTTCATTAGAAAAAAACCTCATTAGAATCATCGAGTCATACAGTGTGGAAACAGGCCCTTCGGTCCAACTTGCCCACACCAGACAACATGTCCCATCTACACTAGTACCACCTGCCCGCGTTTGCCCCATATCCCTCTAAACCTGTCCTATCCATGCACCTGTCTAATTGTTCCTTAAATGTGGTGAGAGTCCGTACCTCAACTACCTCCTCAAGTAGCTCGTTCCATACACCCACCACCCTTTGTGTGAAAAAGTTACCCCTCAGATTCCTATTAAACCTCTCCTCCTTCACCTTAAACCTATGTCCTCTGGTCCTCGGTTCCCCGACTCTGTGCGTCTAGTTGATCTTGTACGCTGTAAGGTGGAGGTTCAGCTTCATCAGCAGATTATTCTGTGAGATACCGAGACAGGAATAGGTGCGAAAGTTTTTAAAAAAAATAACTGCTCTGTCATTAGACAAGATGGTGGATAACTTTTTATTTAGTTTTAGTTTAGTTTAGAGATGCAGGCGCTCCTCAAGTCACGACGAGGTTACGTTTCGAGAAACCCATCGTAAACCGGAAATATCATAAGTCGAAATGCATTTAATACACCTGATCACGTGGCCGGAAATGAACTGCGTGCTCGCTGTGGCACGCTGCGGCACTCTATGGCTCGTTACGGCTCGCTGCGGCACGCTACGGCACGCTGCGGCTCGTTACAGCTCGCTGTGGCTCGCTGCGGCTCGCTCTGGCTCGCTGCGGCTCGTTGCCGCTGCGGCTCGTTTGCACTATCGCAGTGTCGAAATATCGTAAGTCGAAGCATCGTAAGTCGGGGAGCATCTGTACAGCGTGTAAACAGGCTCCTTCGGCCCACAGCGTGCGCGCCGACCAGCGATCCCCGTACACTAAGACTATCCTATACACGCTAGTAACAGTTTTACAATTTTACCAAGCCAATTAGCCTACAAACATTTACTTTTTCTTGCTCAGTCTGAAGAAGGGCCTCGACCCGAAACAATAGACAATAGACAATAGGTGCAGGAGTAGGCCATTCAGCCCTTCGAGCCAGCACCGCCATTCAATGTGATCATGGCTGATCACTCTCAATCAGTACCCCGTTCCTGCCTTCTCCCCATATCCCCTCACTCCGCTATCCTTAAGAGCTCTATCCAGCTCTCTCTTGAAAGCATCCAACGAACTGGCCTCCACTGCCTTCTGAGGCAGAGAATTCCACACCTTCACCACTCTCTGACTTACAAAGTTCTTCCTCATCTCCGTTCTAAATGGCCTACCCCTTATTCTTAAACTGTGGCCCCTTGTTCTGGACTCCCCCAACATTGGGAACATGTTTCCTGCCTCTAATGTGTCCAATCCCCTAATTATCTTATATGTTTCAATAAGATCCCCCCTCATCCTTCTAAATTCCAGTGTATACAAGCCTAATTGCTCCAGCCTTTCAACATACAACATAGCTCTCTCTTGAATGCATTCAGAGAATTGGCCTCCACTGCCTTCTGAGGCAGAGAATTCCACAGATTCACAACTCTCTGGCTGAAAAAGTTTTTCCTCATCTCCGTTCTAAATGGCCTACCCCTTATTCTTAAACTGTGTCGATTGAAGGGAGACGTGATAAAAGTATATCAAATGAAGAGAAGCACTGATAGGGACGACACTCACAACCTTTTTCTCAGGAAATATCAAAGACTAGAGGGAATAGTAAAGTTTAAAGCATACGTGCGGGACAAGTGTTCGTAACGTGGAGGGTGGTGAGTGCCTTGGACGAGCTGTTGTTCTATCTGGGACATATGATGATAAAGCAATCGTGACTTGACTCATAGAATCACAGAGTCGTACAGCGTGGAAACAGGCTCTTTGGCCCAACTTGCCCACACCGGCCAACATGTCCCAGTTACACTAATCCCACCTGCCTGTGTTTGGACCATATCCATCTAAACTGCCCTATCCATGTACCTGTCTAAATGTTTCATAAACATTGCGATAGTACCTGCCTAAACTACCTCCCCAGGCAACTCATCCCGGCAACACCCACCACTCTCTGTGTGCAAAAGTCACTGCTCAGCTTCCAATTGAATATTTCACCCCCTCACCTTAAACCTATGTCCTCCCCTCTGGTTCTTGATTTCCCCTACTCTGGGCAAGAGTCTCAGGACTTTGTACAACTCTATATAAGATCACCACTCACCCTCCTGCGTTCCAAGGAATGGAGTCCCAGCCTGAAAAGCAAATAAAAATGACTGATCACATTTGTGGCCACTTTCACTCGATTATGATTAACAATTTGTGCAGCACGGTGGCGCAGCGGTAGAACTACTGCCTTACAGCGCCAGAGACCCTGTTTCGACCCTGATTACGGGTGCTTGTTTGTACGGACTTTATGCGTTCTCCCCGTGGCCCGCGTGGGTTTTCCACGAGATCTTCGGTTTCCCCCCACACTCCAAAGACGCGCAGGTTTGCAGGTTGATTGGCTTGGTGTACATGTTAAGAAAAAATTGTCCCTAGTGTGTGGATGGTGGTGTTAATGTGTGGGGATCGCTGGCCGGTGCGGACTCGGTGGGCCGAAGGACCTGTTTCCGCGCCCTATCTACGAACTAAAACTAAAGCTGAACTAATTCAAAGTCAAAAAGTCACCAGAAGGGCGTTGGGTTTCTCTGAAAAGTAGTCCAACGTCTTTACTGTGGAAGAGGTATAGATGACTTATGTCCTTGCTGGAGTCTTGTAGCTTCAAACAGTAAATCCACTGGCAGCAAGTTCTGAATGAAATATTACAGCGAGTAAGTGCAGAAATTACAGCTGCTCTCAGCAGTGGGCTCATTTAGTTTGAAGTGTGGTATTTGTTATGACTTTTTTTTCCCCCACACGTTCGTGCTTCACAACCGCTGCATGATTTTCACTTCACATCTCCATGGCATTGTGGGATTCTGCAGACAGCAGTATGAAAGCTGATGTTAATCAATCTGGGACGTTGCACCCACGCTCTCCTGGTAGTGTAGTGAATCTTACTCAGTAACGCATGACTGGATTGACGAGGGATCTATTTCCAGGAATAGGAGGGAGTCATTCAGCCTCATGTTTTCGGTAACATTGAATTGATTGAAAGATACAGCGTGGAAACAGGCCCTTCGGCCCATTGAGTCCACACCTCCAGATCAGAGACAGTTTCTTCCCAGCTGTCATCAGGCAACTGAACCATTCTATCAACAACTAGAGAGCGGTCTTGAGCTACTATTCACCTCATTGGAGACCTTCTGACTATCTCTAATCAGGCCTTGCTGGACTTTATCTTACACTAAACATTTGTTCCCTTTGTCATGTATCTGTACACTGTAGATGGCCCGGTTGTAATCATGTATTGTGTTATAGACAATAGACAATAGGTGCAGGAGGAGGCCATTCGGCCCTTCGAGCCAGCACCGCCATTCAATGTGATCATGGCTGATCATTCTCAATCAGTACCCCGTTCCTTCCTTCTCCCCATACCCCCTGACTCCGCTATCCTTAAGAGCTCTATCCAGCTCTCTCTTGAATGCATTCAGAGAATTGGCCTCCTCTGCCCTCTGAGGCAGAGAATTCCACAGATTCACAACTCTCTGACTGAAAAAGTTTTTCCTCATCTCAGTTCTAAATGGCCTACCCCTTATTCTTAAACTGTGGCCCCTTGTTCTGGACTCCCCCAACATTGGGAACATGTTTCCTGCCTGTAACATGTCCAACCCTTTAATAATCTTATAATATGTTTCCGCTGACTGGTTAGCACGCAGCAGAAGCTCTTCACTGTACACGTAACAATAGATTAAATTAGCTAACCTGTTAACCATGTACCTGTGTGAATAATCAATCACCTGCTCACACTAGTGCTATGTTATCCCACTTCCTCATCCACTCCCTGAGCACTCTGGGCAATTTACAGGCCATTGAGCTACAAACCTGCACGTCTTGGGGTGTGGCAGGAAACCTGGGCAGCCGGAGGAAACCCACGTGGTCACAGAGAGAACGTGCATACTCCACACAGACAACCCCCGGGGTCAGGATCGAGCCTGGTTCTCTGGCGTGGTGAGGCAGCAAATCTACTGCTGCGCCACTGTGCCACTGGGTTGTTGTCCATCTTTTCTTCATTTACCCATGTGTATAAAATCATGAGAGGAGTAGATCGGGTAGACGCACAGACTCTCTGGCCCAGAGTTGGGGAATCGAGGGCCAGAGGACATAGGTTTAAGGTGAGGGGGTGGAAAGATTTAATATAAATCTCAGGGGTACCTTTTTCACTCAAAGGGTGGTTGGTGTATGGAACGAGTTGGCAGAGGAGGTAGTTGAGGCAGGGACTATCGCAACGTTTAAGAAACATTTAGACAGGTACATTGGATCGGACAGGTTTAGAGGGATATATGGGGCAAATGCGGGCAGGTGGGACTAGTGTAGATGGGACACGTTGGCCGGTGTGGGAAAGTTGGGCCGAAGGGTTTATTTCCACGCTGTATCACTCTATGACTCAATGTCATAAAACCATCACTGAATGAAAATCTGCCTGTCAGAATATTGAAATATTTAATTTCCCCTTCCCCATAATATCCACTAACAACAGCTGAACAGATCTGTGAGGGTAAATGTTTCAGATCTCCTAAATATGAAGAGGTGTTTCCTTTGATAACCGTTTACAGCCTGGCTTTGATTTTTTTCTCTCCGTGCCTCCTTGCTTAAGACTTCCCTCCCCCTACTCTACCTGTACGTGAGGAATTAATGTGTCTCCATCTGTGAGCGAGCTTGAGGGGCTCGGTTATTCACTGCTGCTTCAGTACCTTTGCCATTCTGTCCATGATAATCAAGGGGCGCATTAATTAGTATGCTCCTTGAAATCATGAATTCAGGGCAAACGCATTAATTGCCAAGAAAACCTGTCCTTAATCTAACCCTGAAGGAACTGCAGATGCTGGTTTACACCGACGATCGACACAAAATGCTGGAGTAACTCGGTGGGACGTAATGGGTGACGTTTTGGGTCGAGACCCTTCTTCAGATCTGAACCTATTCTACCTGTCTAACTGTTTCTTAAACGTTGCGATAATCCCTGCCTCAACAACCTCCTCTGATAGCTCGTTCCATACACCAACCACCATTTGGGTGAAAAGGTTACCCCTCAGATTAGGGCGGTCACAGTGGCGCAGCGGTAGAGTTGCTGTCTTACAGCGAATGCAGCGCCCTGGTTCGATCCCGACTACGGGTGCTGTCTGTATGGAGTTTGTATGTTCTCCCCGTGACCTGCGTGGGTTTTCTCCGAGATCTTCGGTTTCCTCCCACACTCCAAAGATGGCCAAGTTTGTAGGTTAATTGGCTTCGTAAATGTTTTTTTTTAAAATTGCCCCTAGTGGGTGTAATGTTAATGTGCGGGGATCGCTGGTCGGCGCGGACCCGGTGGGCCAAAGCACCTGTTTCCGCGCTGTATCTCTAAACTAAATTTTAAAAATTACTATTAAATCTTTTCCCCTTCACCTTGAACCTATGTCCTCTGGTCCCAATGTTCCCAATGTTGGGGGAGTCCAGACCCAGGGGCCACAGTTTAAGAATAAGGGGTAGGCCATTTAGAACGGAGTTGAGGAAAAACTTTTTCAGTCAGAGAGTTGTGAATCTGTGGAATTCTCTGCCTCAGAAGGCAGTGGAGGCCAATTCTCTGAATGCATTTAAGAGAGAGCTAGATAGAGCTCTTAAGGATAGCAGAGTCAGGGGGTATGGGGAGAAGGCAGGAACGGGTTACTGATTGAGAATGATCAGCCATGATCACATTGAATGGTGGTGCTGGCTCGAAGGGCCGAATGGCCTACTCCTGCACCTATTGTCTATTGGTCCTGGATGGTGCTGTTCATAAACCTTGCTGCGATCCACCTTTGTACAGCGCACCTGAATGCACCGGACAAAGGGGTCCATATACCCTCCAAACCGGTCTTATCCATTTACACAGGTACGTGGATAGGACAGGTTGAGAGAAATCTTGAGCAAAGCACAAAATGCTGGAGTAACTCAGCGGGTCAGGCCGCATCTGTGGAGAGAAACATAGAAACATGGCTGATCATCCAACTCAGTATCCTGTACCTGCCTTCTCTCCATACCCCCTGATCCCTTTAGCCACAATGGCCACATCTAACTTCCTCTTAAATATAGCCAATGAACTGGCCTCAACTACCTTCTGTGGCAGAGAATTCCACAGATTCACCACTCTCTGTGTGAAAAAAAACTTTCTCATCTCTTTCCTAAAAGACATCCCCCTTATCCTTCAACTGTGACCCCTTATTCTGGACTTCCCCAACATCGGGAACAATCTTCCTGCATCTAGCCTGTCCAACCCCTTAAAAATTTTGTAAGTTTCCATAAGAAGATGGTTGGGCATCTGAAGATGGGCGTCACCACGGTCTGAAGGGCCCTGAACCAAAATGTCGCCTGCCCACTCCATCCACAGATGTTGCCTGACCTGCTGAGTGACACCAGCACTTTGTGGTGCGCATACAGTGGGATGGGACGTAACTGGTTGGTGTCAGGGCCAAAGGTGGAATCTCACCCCTATTAAAAGGTCGGACTGCCTCGTATTATTTTAGCGATAAAAAGGAACCGCAGTTGCTGGTTTACACCCAAGATAGACACAAAGTGCTGGAGTAACTCAGAAGGTCAGGCAGCATCTCTGGAGGAAATGGATTGGTGACATTTCGGGTTGGGACCCTTCTTCGGACCGTGTCTATCGGGTCTGAGGGCCAGGACGATACGATTACAGGGTGTGGGTGTGGACAACATCATCGGGAGCAGCCTCTCGAGCTATGTTGACGGAGCGTGATTTTTAGATGTGGCTTTTAGATATCCCAAGTCCAACCCATCTTCACAGTCAGGCGCCCTTTGAGCAAGAGGCGAGGGATTATTCCCAGCGGAATATTTATCCCTTAGTGAGCATCAGTGAAGGAATTTATTACGTTGATGTTTATGGGCTTGCTCTGTGCTGACGTTAGCTGCTGCATGTTCCACTTTACAATGGGAGCACTGATTACAGGTTGTGCCATGTTAGCAGTGGAAGCCACATGAGATGAACAGCACCTCCTTCTCCTCTCAATCTGTTTTCACTCTTCGGAACGCGAGCCTGTTAAAGCAGTCGGCAGGATTGCAGTTAATTTGTGCCTTAATTGCATAACCCCGTAATATTCTTGCCTATTGACTACAGTTTTGACATTTTCAATTGACACCTGGGCTCACGGCTTCTTGGGCCAACTCAGGACTACTGTTACTCGAGCATTAACAACTGTTTCCCAAATGTCCAGCACTAATGCTGAGGCTATGACCCCCGTTCTGAACTTCCACCACCATATAAATTACGGACTCCTTTACAAGGGAAGGAATAATTGCAATGGCACAGCATCCCTGACAAACACAGTAGACACTTTTAGTTTAGTTTAGTGTCATGTGTGCCAAGGTACAGTGAAAAGCTTAAGATAGACACAAAAAGCTGGAGCAACTCAGCGGGACAGGCAGCATCTCTGGAGAAAAGGAATAGGAGACCCTTCTTCAGAATGCTGAGATGCTGCCTGACCCACTGAGATAGAATAGAATAGACAATCGATGCAGGAGTAGGCCATTCGGCCCTTCGAGCCAGCAGCACCATTCAATGTGATCATGGCTACTCCAGCCTTTATGTCTATCTTTGGTATAAACCAGCATCTGCAGTTCCTTCCTACACATGCAGTGAAAAGCTTTTCTTGTTGCGTGCTGTCCAATTAGCGGAAACACTACACATGATTGCAATGTGTAGGAAGGAACTGCAGATGCTGGTTTGAACCGAAGATGGAGTAACTCAGCAGGGCAGTCAGCATCTCCAGAGAAAAGGAATAGGTGACGTTTCTGGTCAAGACCCTTCTTCAGATATAATTGCAATTAAGCTGTACACAGGGTGAAGGGAATAAGGTTTCGTGCAAGATAACGTTCAGTATAGTCCGATTAAAGATAGTCCGAAGGTCTCCAATGTGGTAGATGGTAGGGTAGGACCACTCTCCAGTTGGCGATGGGATGGATGGTTCAGTTGCCTGATAACAGAGCTGCAGTCATTTAATGTAAAGCTGGGAAGGTAACAGCGAGACTGAGTACAATAAAATCTCATCGGCTCCTGTCAGACTGCCTCGTATTATTTTAGTAATAAAAGGGAACCACAGTTGTTGGCTCAGACCAAAGACAGACAGAAAGTGCTGGAGTAACTCAGCGGGCCGGGCAGCATCTCTGCACAAAATGGGTAGGTGATGTTTTGGGTCAGGACCCTTTTCCATTCTGTGTGAAGGTGGCGTGAGTACTGTCCCCCGTCCCTGGCGTGTGGGGCCAGGGGCTCTTCGGCCTGCGAATCCCCACGGGTTTAACCCGCGCGGCACCATGCTTCTTCCCACCAGGCCTTGGGTTGAACAGGTTCAATAGACAACAGGTGCAGGAGGAGGCCATTCGGCCCTTCGACCCAGCACCGCCATTCAATGTGATCATGGCTGATCATTCTCAATCAGTACCCCGTTCCTGCCTTCTCCCCATACCCCCTGACTCCGCTATCCTTAAGAGCTCTATCTAGCTCTCTCTTGAATGCATTCAGAGAATTGGCCTCCACTGCCTTCTGAGGCAGTTTAATCCTCTTGCTCGGTTATAGCAGGCAATCGACAGCAACAGATTCCAATCCCCCTCCACTCCCCCTTCTGACACGACATTACGAGGGTTATCTGTACTCCTTTCCCTAGTGCATGTTCTTTTGCCGCATTGCTGTTGGCTTCTTCTGCTCCACCGGCAGTGATTCCCAGCAGCCGTCCGTACAATGAAGGAGAGGCAGTACATTTTCTTCGTTTAATTTGGTTCAGAGATCCAGGGCGGAAACAGGCCCTTCGGCCCACCGAGTCCGCGCCGCCCAGCGATCCCCGCACATTAACACTATTCTACACACACTAGGAACAATTTTTTTTTTTTTCATTTGCCCAGCCAATTAACCTCTTTAATTGTACGTCTTTGGAGTGTGGGAGGGAACCGAAGATCTTGGAGAAAACCCACGCAGGTCGTGGGGAGAACGTACAAACTCCGTACAGACAGCATCCGGAGTCGGGATCGAACCTGAGTCTCCGGCGCTGCATTCGCTGTAAGGCAGCAACTCTACCGCTGCGCCACCATGCTCTAGATTTTGTACATTTAGTTTTTTTCCAGGCATCTGTTTCACGTCAATCTCCACGCAGGTGGAGAACGTCAAGCAGAGGTCAGAGCATGTTGAATGCATCTTTCAGGTTTTATAGGTGAATCGAAGTAGAAATTGGATTTTCGGCCAAACATTAATAGCAAACAGCTTGCCGAATGCGGAAAGTAATTTGGAAAATCTGACGATAAAAGCCAGAATCAGTGGCTGTTGAAGAGTGTGGATGTTGCCAAGACTCGAGGGCCTGAGCTATGAGAGGTTTAGTTTAGTTTAGAGATACAGCGTGGAAATATTCCCTTCGGCCCACTGAGTCTGCACTGACCAGCGATACCCACACACGAAGACTATTCTACACACATTAGGGCCAATTTTACATTTATACCAAGCCAATTAACCTTCAAACCTGCACGTCTGGAGTGTGGGAGGAAACCGAAGATCTCGGTGAAAACCCACGCAGGTCACAGGGAGAACGTACAAACTCTGAACAGACAGCACCCGTAGTCAGGATCGAACCCGGGTCTCTGGCGCTGAAGGCAGCAACTCTACCGCTGCGCCACCGTGCCGCAACCTACAGTTGCCTGACATCCAAGCTCAGGACATCCTGAGGCTGCGAGAAGCGGCCTGGAGAAATCCGGGGACTTTATTAACTGGATTTCTGTAGCAGAAGATCGTGAATGACGAGGGCTATTAATTCAGTGAGAATTATTTTGTGGAGCCCTGGAGGTCTCTGACTTTTGTTTTGAAGTTAATGAGCTGAAAATCTCTTGAATTACGCACCACATACTTCCACCCTGTGATAGCCACACCGGACGAAACCATCTTCTACCTCGAATCGTACCTATTCCACCTGCTGCTTGTCCGTCTCAGGCCAGTTTTTACGCCATAGACAATAGACAATAGACAATAGGTGCAGGAGGAGGCCATTGTAGATGGTCCCCAGTGTGTGGAGGAGTGCCGGTGAACGGGGCGATCGATGGTCGGCATGAACTTGGTGGGCTGAAGGGTCTGCCTCCACACAGTATCTCTCAAGTCTAAAGTAAATAAAAACAGAAAATACTCGAAACACTAAGCAGGAAAGGCGACGTTAGTGGAGAGAGAAACAGAGTTAATGCTTGAGGTGAAAGGCCCTTCATCAGAAGTGGGAGAGAGAATAGAAAATGGCTAGTGTTGACGTACACCATCCTGCGCAGAGTGGATCGGGTAGACAATAGACAATAGGTGCAGGAGGAGGCCATTCGGCCCTTCGAGCCAGCACCGCCATTCAATGTGATCATGGCTGATTATTCTCAATCAGTACCCCGTTCCTGCCTTCTCCCCATACCCCCTGACTCCGCTATCCTTAAGAGCTCTATCTAGCTCTCTCTCTCCTGAATGCATTCAGAGAATTGGCCTCCACTGCTTTCTGAGGCAGAGAATTCCACTGTTGGATAGTTCAGTTGCTTGTTAACAGCTGAGATTCCATCTGAGGCACCATTTTGAACATTGTCTACCTTATCCAGCTCATGATATGAAGTTGCATTGTTATAGAGTCCTACTTCCCAGTGCTCTGGCAAATAATAATTCTCCAAACAACATCACTGAAAACAGGCTGCCCATTGTCAAACTGCACGGAATTCTGCACCATGTTTCCTGCTTTGTAAAGACACGAGCTGTAATATGCTTCAGGAGATCCTAAAGACGCAATCAATGACTATAAAAATGCATAAAATTATTCATTTAATCTCAGGAATGGGAGCCAATGAAATGCATTATGTTGAATTACGAGGGCAATTAATTCAGCATGAGTTCTTTGGCTGAACCCCATGGGTCACGAGCTTTTGTTTTAAGTTAGTTATCTGGGAATGTCTCAGATCTTAGCTTAGTTTTAGTTTACAGGGCCTTCAGCACACCGAGTCCACGCCGATCAGTGGTCACCCGTACACTAGTCCTATCCTACACAACAGGGACAATTTTACAGAAGACAGTTAACCTAAACACCTGTAAGTCATTGGAGCACCCGGAGAAACCCCACGCAGGTCACGGGGAGAACGTACAAACTCCATACAGACACCACCCATAGTCAGGATCGAATCCGGGTCTCTGGCGTTCTAAGGCAGCAACTGTGTCACACATTGCATTGTCTTGAACTTAACACAGGCTTCTATTAACATGGCACACTTGGTAAAGGCAGCACGGTGGCGCAGCGGTAGAGTTGCTGCCTTACAGCGAATGCAGCGCCGGAGACTCGGGTTCGATCCTGACTCCGGGTGCTGTCCGTACCGAGTTTGTACGTTCTCCCCGTGACCTGCGTGGGTTTTCTCCGAGATCTTCGGTTTCCTCCCACACTCCAAAGACGTGCAGGTTTGTAGGTTAATTGGCTGGGCAAATGTAAAAAAAAAAAAAAAATTGTCCCCAGTGTGTGTAGGATAGTGTTAGTGTGCGGGAATCGCTGGGCGGCACGGACCCGGTGGGCCGAAGGGCCTGTTTCTGCGCTGTATCTCTAAATCTAAAAATCTAAATCTAAAAACGATGGCAATGGTCATCTCTAGGACAACCATCGCTGTGGTGGCATGTTGGCTCAGCGGTAGAGTTGCTGCCTTACAGCGCTTGCAGCGCCAGTAGCCCGGGTTCGATCCTGACTACGGGTGCTGTTGTGCATTTTCCCCGTGACCGTGTGAGTTTTCACCGAGATCTTCGCTTTCCGCCCACACTTCAAAGACGTTCAGGTTTGTCGGCTAATTGGCTTGGTATAATTGTAAATTGTCTCTTGTGTGTTTATGATAGTGTTAATGTGCGGGGGTGTGAACCAAAGGGCCTGTTTCTGCGCTGTATCTCTAAACTAAACTAACTGGAAGATAGACGCAAAAAGCTGGAGTAACTCGGCGGGACAGGCAGCATCTGTGGAGAGAAGGAATGGGTGACATTTCCGTCATAGAGTCATAGAGTGATACAGTGTGGAAACAGGCCCTTCGGCCCAACTCGCCCACACCGGCCAACAATGTCCCAGCTACACTAGTCCCACTTGCCAGTGCTTGGATCATATCCCTCCAAACCTGTCACCCATTCCTTCTCTCCAGAGATGCTGCCTGTCCGGCTGAGTTACTCCAGCTTTTTGTGTCTATGGTTTAAACCAGCATCTGCAGTTCTGCAGATGCTGGTACAAATGCTGCAGTTCCTTCCTAAACTAACTAGAAAGCAGGCCTGAGCTACTATCTACCTCAGTGGAGATCCTCAGACCATCTTTAATCGGACTTGACTGGACTTTATCTTGCACTAAACGTTATTCCCTTCATCCTGTACCTGCACCCTGTGGATGGCTCGATTGTAACCTTTCCCTATAGGTAAGGCCCCATCGGGTTGTGACTGTGGCCCAGCGGTAGAGTTGCTGCCTTACAGCGCTTGCAGCGCCAGAGACCCAGGTTCGGTCCCAACCACGGGCGCTGCCTGTACGGAGTTTGTACGTTCTCCCCGTGACCGCGTGGGTTTTCTCCGAGATCTTCAAGTTTCGGTTAATTGGCTTGGTATAAATGTAAATCGTCCCTAGTGTTCCTATTCACATACAAAGCCCTAAATGGGCTTGCCCCCCCCCCCCCCATATCAAAATTCTTCTAGCCCACCGCTCTATCTCCAGGCCCCTCAGGTTGGCCGACTGACTATCCCGCGGTCTAGGCTTAAGCTCAGGGGTGACCGCGCTTTTGCGGTTGCAGCTCCTAGACTGTGGAACAGCATCCCTCTCCCCATCAGAACTGCCCCCTCCATCGACTCCTTTAAGTCCAGGCTCAAAACCTATTTCTACTCCCTAGCGTTTGAGGCCCTCTGAGGGGGCGCTGTGAACTGTTTATGTATGTGCTGTTTTGTTTGTGTGCCATTGTATGGTCGTTTCTTAGTACCTGAACTGATGTACAGCACTTTGGTCAACGTGGGTTGTTTTTAAATGTGCTATACAAATAAAATTGACTTGACTTGACTTGACTAGCGTGTGCAGGATAGTGTTAGTTTGCGGGGAACCGCTGGTCGGCACGAACTCAGAGGGCCGAAGGGCCTGTTTCCGCGCTGCGTCTGTAAGCGAATAGAAACCTAAACATCCTCGTAACTGTTCTGTGCAATCTTTGCAACTTAAATGGAAACGGCTGTAATTCTGCTTCATTTCTGGGCAGCTGAATGGAAAACAGAAAGGCCAGAGTCTAGAATTCGTGTCATCTACTATTTAACTGCCACGCATTCATGTGGTCTGATCGCCTCAGAGCCAAAGGCAAAAAACTCATTGATTTCACACCACCCTCACGATAATACGTAGCAGCAGGCAACGAGAGAAAGCGGAGAGCTCTCTGGCCCTGCGTGCCAAATTAAACAGGCAGGCTAAACGTTCAGCTTGAAGTTATCATTGCAATTAATACCAATCAATGATGTTCTTTGAAAGTCGTGCATAATAATGAAACATTTCGCCATGTTAAAAGCTCATAAATTGTTGATCAAAGATGTCCACTTAACAGTCGTACAGTTTATTCGTTGAGTGGCTGAATCACACAGACCTGTTTTGTACTGCGTTTGATCCCTGACCTATTCTGACAGAAGATGTTTTGATCGGGGCAGGGGCAGGAAGGGGTAAGGGTGCTGACATTGAGCACAAGAGGCACGAGTCAACCCACAACGCAACAAAGGCATTCCAATTTACAGTCGCATAACGGGCCTGTAAACGGAACACTCGTGTAGGGATATGAACAGTGGGACTAGTAGGATGACCGGGCGGCAAGGTGGTGCAGCGGTAGAGTCGCTGACTTACAGCGCTTTCAGCGCCAGAGACTCGGGTTCGATCCCGACTACGGGTGCTGTCTGTACGGAGTTTGTACGTTCTCCCAGTGACCGCATGGGGTTTCACCGAAATCTTCGGCTTCCTCCCACACTCCAAAGACTTTCGGGTTTGTATGTTAATTGGCTCGCTATAAATGTAAATTGTCCCCCAGTGTGTGTGTTAAGGGATGGGGATCGCAGGTGGGCACAGACTCGGTGGGCCGATGGGCTTGTTTCCGCGCTGTGTCTCTAAACTCTGAACTAGGGTGGGGGTTGGAAGAGAGGGAATACAGGGCTTGCTTGAAATGAGGGAAATTAACGTTCATACAGCTGGGGCGTAAGTTGCCCGAGCGAAATATGAGGTGCTGCACCTCCAATTGTGCGTGTGGCCTCAATCTGACAATGGAGGAGGCCCAGGACAGAAAGTATAAGATAACTGCAGATGCTGGTACAAATCGAAGGTATTTATTCACAAAATGCTGGAGTAACTCAGCAGGTCAGGCAGCATCTCAGGAGAGAAGGAATGGGTGACTGAAGAAGGGTCTCGACCCGAAACGTCAACCATTCCTTCTCTCCTGAGATGCTGCCTGACCTGCTGAGTTACTCCAGCATTTTGTGAATAAATACCCAGGACAGGAAGGTCAACATGGGAATGGGAAGGGGAGTTAATGAATACGCCAACTGTAGGTGATTCTCATCCCCTGGCCCATGAAACAACTAGCCACTCCTGTCGCATGTCGTCCTTCAGTGATATTGGCTCCGTTTCGAACAGCCTGCAAAGAATGGGTGTCGTGTGTGTGTGTGATAATACTGAGGCTCACTGAATGTGTGATCCAGGGTGGCAAGGTGGTGCAGCGGTAGAGTGGCTGCCTTACAGCGCTTGCAGTGCCAGAGACCCCGGTTCGATCGCGACTACGGGCGCCGTCTGTACGGAGTTTGCACGTTCTCCCCGTGACCGCGCGGGTTTCCTCCGAGATCTTCGGTTTCCTCCCACACTCCAAAGACGTGCGGGTTTGTATGTTAATTGGCTTGAATAAATGTAAAATTGTCCCCAGTGTGTGTAGGATAGTGTTAATGTGCGGGGATCGCTGGTTGGCGTGGACTCGGTGGGCCGAAGGGCCGGTTTCCGCGCTGTATCTCTAAACTGAACTAAACTAAACTATTCTATTCTGACAGAATGTACACTGGGGGAAACACTGTATTGTTCTGCCAGTCAACCACTGGCTGAGGCACTCAGACAGTCTTTCACATTGTTCAAAGGTCAAAAGCACTGTGGAAATGCACCAGACTAATACAGATCAAGCTGTTATTCTCAAAGCCTTGACTAATTTTAATCTGACGGATGATGCGAGAGGAAAAGCAGGGACATATTTTAGGTGCAGTCTTTTTGCAGACGCTGCACGATCTTAGTTTTCAAAACAAGTTTGCTGAGTTTTATTGTTTCACTATCACTATTATTTCACTTATCCCACACACACGAGGGCCAATTTACCATTTTACCCAAGCCAATTAGCCGACAAACCTGTACGTCTTTGGAATGTGGCAGGAGACCGGGGCACCTGGAGAAAACCCACGCAGGTCACGGGTAGAGAATGTACAAACTCCATACGGACAGCACCCAGAGTCAGGATTGAACCCGGGTCGGCAACATCTTTACTGCTTTGCCACTGTGCCACCCCGAACCGAACTTGTACATCAGCTAATCATTCCCTCCACTGATGCTGCCTGACCTGCTGAGTTTCTCCGGCATATTTTTATTGGTGACTATTTCTATTCGGTCGGTGGGGGGGGGTCAGTGGTGGAGAGAGTAGCAGGTTCTAATTTCTGGAAGGTAACATCTCGGATGACCTGCTGGCCCGGCACGTCGAAGCAATCGTGAGCAAGGCACATCGGAAAGGTCAGTGTTGGGTATCGGCCTCCCCCTCCATCAAGGGCATCCACACGACGGGCTGCCCCAAGAATGGCGGCATCTATCATCAAGCATCCCCACTATCCAGGCCGTGCCCTCTTCTCACCGCTACCATTGGGCAGGAGGTCCCACACCACCAGGTTCAGGAACAAATACCGTTCTCCATGGATTGTCACCTTGTGGTGGTGGAGAAGCTCGTGTGGTCCTGAGATCCTGAGAGCGATGCCGTCTGGAGCTACGCTCTGGTAGGGTCACCCATGGCGGTAAGGTCGAGAGGGAGGTCCCTGACAAAGAGCAATCCAACCAAGACCTCAACGGTGGAACAGGCGGAGGATGATGGCTGACTTTAGTCGAGCGTCACAACGGCTGGGAAGGCCGATGGATGAAGGCTGCAGCAGAAAAGGGACCCCGGTCGTCTTGGACTCCATGCCACTGGATCCTGACCCAGATCTGTCAAGGACCGTGTGGTGGCTGTCTGTGCACCAGCCTCCCCATGTTAAACAAAGTCACGCACAGGCGCCCTCTACGGAGAGGACAGTCATACGCGCTTCGAGTGACCGCCGATGATGACTTTCCTGCAACTCCCCTAATCCTATGTTGACCACAGGACTCCATCTTGCATCTCTTGCACAACTGTGGACTTGTTCATTTTTCGATTTTTTGTTTGCACTCGAGTCTTTTTTCTTGTACGGTCTTCAAGCTGTTGGAATTTTACGTGTAATTTATGTATAATTTATGTATGTTTTTTGTTTTTGTGTGTTCGTCTGAGTTTATGTACCTGTAATGCTGCTGTACCAAGATTTTGCATTGGGCCGACACTGCTTGTGCCCATTACCATAAACCTGAACATAAACCTGATGTGAACATCCCCTTCTTTAACAGCACTGGCACACCTTGTGCATGGACCACTACCTCACGTGACTGTGTCGTAAGTTCATGTGATAGGAGCAGAATTAGGCCATTCGGCCCATCAAATCTACACTGCCATTCAATCGTGGCTGATCTAGAGGGAGTTCACGAGAGAGTTAGATTTAGCTCTTAGGGCTAAAGGAATCAAGGGATATGGGGAAAAAGCAGGACCAGGGTATTGATTTTAGATGATCAGCCATGATTGAATGGCACTCCTGCACCTATTTTTCTATGTTTCTATCTCTCCCTCCTAACCCCATTCTCCTGCCTTCTCCTCATTACCCCTGACACCCGTACTAATCAAGTATCTGTCTCTACCTTAAAAATATCCATTGACTTGGCCTCCACAGCCTCTGACGAAAGAAATTTCTCCTCATCTTCTTCCTAAAAGAATGTCCTTTAATTCTGAGGCTATGACCTTTAGTCCTAGACTCTCCCACTAGTGGAAACATCCTCTCCACATCCACATGCAGGAAAGAACTGCAGATGCTGGTTTAAATCGAAGGTAGACACTAAATGCCCGAGTAACTCAGCGGGACAGACAGCATCTCTGGAGAGAAGGAATGGGTGACGTTTCGGATTGAGTCCCTTCATCAGTCTGAAGAAGGGGCTCGACCCGAAACTTCACCCATTCCTTCTCTCCAGAGATGCTACCTGCCCCATTGAGTTACTCCAGCAATTTGTGTCTATCCTCTCCACATCCACCCTGTGTCCTTTAATTCTGAGGCTATCGCCTCTGGTCCTAGCAGGTGTGTCATCAGCACACAGACCTGACGTGATATTTGAGGGCGTTTCAAGGACATTTTGTCTCGGAGGTTCAACCTATCTTGATTGTTTGGATTGAAATGACCATGCACTTCGTGGAATATAAATATCAAGGTTGATAGTTCTATTGATTGTTGTATAAAATATCACAACGTAAGCTTGTCCACATCATTAAGGATCGAGTGACGACCAGCTGGAGACACGAAAGGCTGGAATAATTCATAAGTGGTAGGAGCAGAATTAGGCATTTTGTGTCTATCTTCGGTATAAACCAGCACCTACAGTTCCTTCCAACACATGAAGTCTTGGTTTAGTTTAGTTTATTGTCACGTGTACCGAGGTACAGTGAAAAGCTTTTGCCGCGTGCTAACCAGTCAGCAGAAAGACAATAAGTGATTGCAATCGAGCCCTTTACAGTGTACAGACACATGATGAAAGGAATAATGTTTAGTGCAAGATAAAGTCCGATTAAAGATAGTCCGAGGGTCTCCAGTGAGGTAGATGGTCATTCAGGACCACTCTCTAGTTGGTGATAGGATGCCTGATAACAGCTGGGAAGAAACTGTCCCTGAATCTGGAGGTGTGCATTTACACACTTCTGTATCTCTTGCCTGATGGGAGAAGAGGGAGTGGCCGGGGTGAGACTGGTCCTTGATTATGCTGCTGGCCTTGCCGAGGCAGCGTGAAGTGTAGATGGAGTCAGTGGAAAGGAGGTTGGTTTGTGTGGGCTGGACTGGGCCGAGTCCACGATTCTCTGCAATTTCTTTGCTGATTTAGGAGCAAATTGTGGAGATACATGCACAGGGGACTGTAAAAAAATGATGAGCTGATAAAAAACCTCAGAGGTAACAGAGCTTGGTTAGGTCCCAGCCTTTCACCTGATGAAGTGCTGATTACTTACATTTGACTCCATCGTCTGCTAAAGTTCCACCACTGTGTTGCTTCACATTGGATTAATCTTAACTACTCGTGACTACGTTTAATGTTGCTGCTCCCACCCCTGAAATCTGATAACACTTCATCGATTTTTGCTTTCTTCCTCAAATGAATGATTTTTCCAAAGGTGCATTTGGAACAGCGAATTCTTTATTCGGCATCATGCACATCGTCCATCTGTCTGAAGAAGGGTCTCGACCCCAAACGTCACCCATTCCTTCTCTCCAGAGATGCTGCCTGTCCCGCTGGGTTACTCCAGCATTTTGTGTTTACCTTAAATGTACAGGTGGGGTTAGTTAGTCCTCCCCCTGGAAAGGGTAACCAGCCAACAGCAGACGGAATTCACATCTACCCAAGCTGCTCCCCAGTGCTCTCTGTCATTCACCATTTCCCCACTTGTGGGCGTGCAGCGTAGGTTTACAAGGTTAATTCCCGGAATGGCGGGACTATCATATGTTGAAAGACTGGAGCGACTAGGCTTGTGTACACTGGAATTTAGAAGGATGAGAGGAGATCTTATCGAAACGTGTAAGATTATTAAGGGGTTGGACACGTTAGAGGCCGGAAACATGTTCCCAATGTTGGGGGAGTCCAGAACAAGGGGCCACAGTTTAAGAATAAGGGGTAGGCCATTTAGAACTGAGATGAGGGAAAACTTTTCCACCCAGAGAGTTGTGAATCTGTGGAATTCTCAGCATCAGAAGGCAGTGGAGGCCAATTCTCTGAATGCATTCAAGAGAGAGCTAGATAGAGCTCTTAAGGATGGCGGAGGCAGGGACTATGGGGAGAAGGCAGGAACGGGGTACTGATTGAGAATGATCAGCCATGATCACATTGAATGGCGGTGCTGGCTTGAAGGGCCGAATGGCCTCCTCCTGCACCTATTGTCTATTGTCTATTGTGGACAAGTCTATGGACCTCTGTCCAACTTATTGCCCGCAGAACGAGCCTGGAAGTGGTCATCTCTGACCACCTGCCAAGAAGGGTGAGAGGACAAAAATCATGAGAGGAATAGATCGGGTAAACGCGTCGTCTCTTGCCCAGCGTAGCGGCATCGAGAACCAGAGGACGTGGGTTTAAGGTGAGGGGGGGAAAGATTTAATAGAAACTTGATAGGGGCAACTTTTCACACAAAGGGTGGTGGGTTTATGGAACACGCTGCCGGAGGAAGTCGTTGAGGCAGGTGCTATCACAACGTTTAAGAAACATTTAGCGAGGTACATGGATAAGAAGGCATCTTGCCTTCATTGGGAAGGGTTTTGAATACAAAGGTAGGGACATCATGATACAGCTGGACAAGGCGTTGGTGACAATGCACTCATTGGTGAGAACGCACTGCATTTCCAGTCGCCCAGCTACGGGAAGGATGTCATTAAAATAAGAAACATTTAGACAGGTACGTGGACAGGATAGGTTTAGAGGGATATGGGTCAAACGTAGGCCCATATGAAGTGGATATACCTGTGAGAGTTAGGTTCAGAAGTACGTAGGTCTGAAGAGTTTCTGGGCGTTACCATGGGAGTCCAAGGAGAACTTGCCCCGAGATTATGCCAGAATATTCCAGTTCCAGAACTTTACCCGAACAAGGAAACAAATATTTAATGAGCTGTGTGAGGAGCAGGAAGGTGCAATGGTTACATTGATACCAAGCCAATTAACCTGCAAACCTGTTCGTCTTTGGAACACTGAAGATCTTGGAGAAAACTCACGGGGAGAACGTACAAACTCCGTACAGACAAGCAGCCGTAGTCAGGATCGAACCGGGGTCGCTGGCGCTGTAAGGCAGTAGCTTTACCGCTGCGCCACCGTGCCGCCAAACGGTCTCTGTCTAATCAGGGAAACCTACTGGGATTGGTGTATGCAGTAGGCTTTTGCAGCCAGCTGCAGCTGAGACTGTAAACGGCGCCAAAATGGTGGCTCTTGCATATAGACTCAGTGGGCAGTTCTGTACTAACTGGGGGGGATCGTGCTCATCGGTCTGCAAAAAAAAAAAAGTATTTTAATTGTACTTTGGTACATGTGATAATAAAGAAACCATTGAAACACAGGCAGGTGGGATGAGAGTAAATGGGACATGTTGGTCGGCATGAGCAAGTTGGGCCGAAGGGCCTGTTTCCACGCTGTATGACTCCGTGACTCTACGAAAGGAAAATCTACGCACCCTTCCCACTCTTCGCACCTGCAAATAACCCAGTGCATAACTATTCAGGCTGTGACTCCATGACACATTTTGTCATCGTTCACCGTACCTGCATTCACGCACAGAAAACTGGTGTGCAATTTGATTCTTTCTGATGTTCTCTGAGTCAGCAAGTGTGAGGAAGTAAGCGAGTGAGTTTTGCTACTTTGCTGAGTAGAGGCAATTTCAGTTTGCTCTTTTAAAAAATATATATTTTTACAATTTTTTTACATTTACCAAGCCAATTAACCTACATACCTGCACGTCTTTTGAGTGTGGGAGGAAACCGAAGATCTCGGAGAAAACCCACGCAGGTCACGGAGAGAACGTACAAACTCCGTACAGACAGCGCCCGTAGTCGGGATCTAACCCGGGTCTCCGGCTCTACATTCGCTGTAAGGCAGCAACTCTACCGCTGCGCCACCGTGACCGCCACAAGCTCACCACAAACCTGCCTATTTCTAGCATGGATGTAATGCTGAGGCTTTATCAGGTCACACTTGGAGCATCGTGAGCAGTTGTCATAAGTTCATAAGTTGTAGGAGCACACCCAGGCCATTCAGCCTATCGAGTGTACACTGCCATTTGATCACGGCTGATCTATCTTTCCCCCTCAAACCCTTTCCCCTGCCTTCGCCCCATAACCCCTGGCACCCGTACATGCCTTGTCCCTGTTTATCCCAAGTATTCCCGAGATGATTTTGGGCCCCATATCTGAGGAAGGATGTGCTGGCATTGGAGAGGGTTTGAAAGGGGGATTACGAGAATGATCCCAGGAATGGGTGGGTTAACATGTGATGAGCGTTTGACAGCACTGGGCCTGTACTTGCTGGAGTTTAGAAGGATGAGGGGGGGGACCGCATAGAAAAACTTACCAAATAGTGAAAGTCTGAGAAAGAGAGGATGTGGAGAGGATGTTTGCACTAGTGGGAGAGTCTAGGACCAGAGGGCACAGCCTCAGAAAAAAATAGGACGTATGTTTAAAAAGGAGATGAGGAATTCCTTTAATCGATGCAATTCACTGCCACAGAAGGCTGTGGAGGCCAAGTCATTCGTTATTTCTGAGGTGGAGATTGACAAATTCTCGATTAGTACAAGTGTTATGGGGAGAAGGCAGGAGAATGGGGTTGAGTGGGAAATATAGACCAGCCATCATTGAATGGCGGAGTAGACATGATGTGCCAAATGGCTAATTCTGCTCCTATAATTCATAATCCCTTTATTATTGAAGCTCTCTTGACGCCCTGGGGCTGTGTGGATTACTGCAGCGTACTGTGTAGGAAGAAAAATGCAGACGCTGGTTTAAATCGAAGGTAGACACAAAATGCTGGAGTAACTCAGCGGGTCAGGCAGCATCTCTGGAGAGAAGGAATGGGTGACGTATCGGGTCGTGACCCTGCTTCAGGCTGAGGAAGGGTCTCGTCCCGATACGTCACCCATTCCTTCTCTCCAGAGATGCTGCCTGACCCGCTGAGTTACTCCAGCATTTTGGGTCTACTGCAGCGACCTGTTCTTTTAGAGCCAGTGATACCACAGTCTAATGTTCAGCATGCAGCTACCCAGAACATCACTCCCTCTGCTCATTTGCGCGGGCTTGCATTGAGTCAGTGCAGCAGTGCTAGGGTGCGAGATGTGTCCTTTGATATTAGAACTCGGGTGGCGCTGCGGTAGAGTTGCTGCCTTACAGTGCCAGTGACCCGGGTTCGATCCCGACTACGGGTGCTGTCTGTACGGGGATTGCACGTTCCCCCTGCGAACTGCGTGGGTTTTCTCCGGGTAGCTCCTGCCTCATCCCACACTCGAAAGACCCGCAGGTTTGTAGGCTAATTGGCTTTAGTAAAATTGCAAACGGTCCCTAATGTTTAGGTTAGTACTGGTGTACCGAGATCGCTGGCCGGCACGGACTCGGTGGGCCGAAGGGCCTGTTTCTGCGCTGTATCTCAAAACCAAACAGGTTCTATATGATTCACAAAATGCTGGAGTAACTCAGCAGATCAGGCAGCATCTCGGGAGAGAAGGAATGGGTGACGTTTCGGGTCGAGACCCTTCTTCAGACTGAAGAAATCTGAAGAAGGGTCTCGACCCGAAACGTCACCCATTCCTTCTCTCCCGAGATGCTGCCTGACCTGCCGAGTTACTCCAGCATTTTGTGAATAAATACCTTCGATTTGTACCAGCACCTGCAGTTATCTTCTTATACTACGTTCTATATGATGGCAAGGTGCTACCCAGATGCAAAGTCCTGATGTTATCCATTGAGGGCTGAGCGATGGTAGCGTTGAGACGGCTCCAGGTGTATGGGGAGGGTTGAGTATTCCTTTTCACGGTGTGCTAACTTGGCACGTTGTCGTTTAGCCCTGGTGTCTTGCGTGCAGCGCCATGTTGCTCCATTGCCCGACATTTCTGAACAATTTGTAAAGCAGCACATTTTCTGACCGCAACATTCTCCTACTCCACTCTACCTGGGAAAGTGATTTAGCCGTGCCGAGCAAGCCCAGCACATCGCAGACACGAGACATCAAAGCCGCAAAAATATTTTCTTGGAAGGAACGGAATCAGTTCAAGCTGTTTTTCTCTGGCGTGGTGCCAGACGTTTTCAAGCCGATTCCAACCTGCTAAATTGTCCTTCTGCCAAACGGCTATTTAGCTCATAAAGCTCAGAGAGCCATGGAGCATGGAATCAGGCCCTTTGGCCCAACTTGCCCACACCGACCAACTGCACTAGTCCCACCTGCCTGTGTTTGGCCCACATCCCTTTAAACCCATTCTATCCAAAAGGTCATAAGGACCAGGAGTAGGATTAGGCCATTTGGCCCCATCACGTCTACGCCGCCATTCAATCATGGCTGATCTATCTCTCCCTCCTAACCCCATTCCCCTGCCTTCTCCCCATAACCTCTGCCACCTGTACTAATGAATATTCTATCTATCTCTGCCTTAAAAATATCTACTGACTTGGCCTCCACAGCCTTCTATGGCAAAGAATTCCACAGATTCACCACCCTCTGTCGAAAGAATTTTTTAATTCTGAGGCAAATAATTCTATGACCTCTAGTCCTGGACTCTCCCACATGTACCTGTCCCAATGATAGGTGGGGGTTTGATGCTTAAGTGGCCTCTGCAAATTGTAAAAGTGGGTGAGAAGGTGGGATAACGTAGAACCTGTGTGACCGGGTGATCGATGGTTGGCGTGGGCTCGGTTGGCTAAAAGACCCGATTCCTTGCTGTATCTTTCAATCAGTTCTTTCAGTCTGTGTGTAGCGTACAAGCGTGCTGTAATTCAACAGAAGTTGCAAAAATTGACATTGCTGAAGGTCATAGAATAATTACTGCAGCCAATCCAGGGAGGCGTTGCCTCGCTAGAATGGTGCGGCATGGTGGCGCAGCGGTAGAGTTGCTGCCTCACAGCGCCAGGGACCCGGGTTCGATCCTGACTACGGGTGCTGTCTGTCCGGAGTTTGTACGTTTTCCCTGTGACCGCGTGGGTTTTCTCCGACTGCTCCTCTCACACTCCAAAGACGTCCAGGTTTGTAGGTTAATTGGCTGGGTAAAATTGTAAAATTGTCCTTGGTGTGTGTAGGGCAGTGTTAGTGTGCAGGGATCGCTGGTCGGCGCGGACTCGGTGGGCACTAGCACTAACATGCTAACACAATCTGACACACTTTTGGGACAATTTCCATTAATGCCAAGTCAATTAACTTACAAACCTGCACGTCTTTGGAGTGTGGGAGGAAACCGAAGATCTCGGAGAAAACCCACGTGGTCACATTAAGAATGTACAAGCTCTGTACAGACCAGCACCCATAGTCAGGATTGATCGGGGGTCTCTGGCGCTGTAAGGCAGCAACTCTACCACTGCACCAGTGTGTCTGACGCTGTAAGGCAGTGCCAGAACGTACAAACTCCGGACATACACTTGAATTTAGGATGAGAGGAGATCTTATTGAAACGTATAAGATTATTAAGGGGTTGGACACGTTAGAGACAGGAAACATGTTCCCAATGTTGGGGGAGTCCAGAACAAGGGGCCACAGTTTAAGAATAAGGGGTAGGCCATTTAGAACTGAGATGAGGAAAAACTTTTTCAGTCAGAGTTGTGAATCTGTGGAATTCTCTGCCTCAGAGGGCAGTGGAGGCCAATTCTCTGAATGCATTCAAGAGAGAGCTGGATAGAGCTCTTAAGGATAGTGGAGTCAGGGGGTATGGGGAGAAGGCAGGAACGGGGTACTGATTGAGAATGATCAGCCATGATCACATTGAATGGCGGTGCTGGCTGCCATGATCACATTGAATCGAAGGGCCGAATGGCCTCCTCCTGCACCTATTGTCTATTGTAAGGCAGCAGGTCTACCGCTGCACCAGTGTGCTCGGCGCTGTAAGGCAGCAACTCTACCGCCTGCGTTTCAGTGGCGGGATTTGCATCACATGCAAATACTGAGTAGATTGGGCCTAAACAACGTAGTTGAGGCAGATTGTTTACTTAGATCTTCAGCTAACGTATACTCTGGCAGCTCGTTGCATGTACGCACCAGCCTCTGAGTGAAAATGATGCTCCTACACATTTGGTCCTTCCACCTTAAACCTTTACCCTCTAGTTCTTGAGTTCCCCAACCTAGGAAAAAGACTCATGACGTTTCATGATTCCCATCATGATTTTATATACCTCGCTCGGCACGGTGGCGCAGCAGTAGAGTTGCTGCCTTACAGAGCTTGCAGCGCCGGAGACCCGGGTTCGATCCTGACTCCAGGTGCTGTCTGTACAGAGTTTGTACGTTCTCCCCGTGACCGCGTGGGTTTCCTCCGAGATCTTCGGTTTCCTCCCATACCCCAAAGATGTACAGGAATGTAGGTTAACTGGCTTGGTGTATGTGGATAGTGCTAATGTCCGGGGATCGCTGGTCGGCACGGACTCGGTGGGCCAAAGGGCCTGTTTCCGCGCTGTATCTCTAAACTAAACTAAACTCTGTAAGATCACCCCTCAACCTCGTGCTCTGAGTGAATGGAGAGTAGTTACATACAAATTATAGACATAAAATCAGTCAGCCACTTATGACAGTGTGCTATCAGGTTAGATTGGTTGCAATAATTACTCAGTGATCTCGAGCGAGCTATAGCTAGGTTTGTAGGTTAATTGGCTGGGTAAATGTAAAAAATTGTCCCTAGTGGGTGTAGGATAGTGCTAATGTACGGGGATCGCTGGGCGGCGCGGACTTGGTGGGCCGAAAAGGCCTGTTTCCGCGCTGTATATATATGATATGATATGATAGCGAGGTCAATATATGCAAGATTGGCACAAAAAGCCGGTTAAACCAGCGTCTGCAGTTCCTTCCTATATAATATACGCAATGACTTTTGAACAAATACCATGCTTTGAATAAAGTCAACGACAGCATAAACCCAAGAGAGTAGGCGTAGAGTACGGCAATGATTAGTAGGAAGCTTTCAAAAACCAACAGAAGGCAACTAGGGCGGCACGGTGGTGGAGTGGTGGAGCTACCGCCTCACAGCGCCAGAGACCCGGGTTCGATCCTGACCACGGGACAGGCAGCCTGGATCTACGGGTGCTTGTTTGTACATGACCTGCCTGGGGGCTTTCTCCGAGATCTTCGGTTTCCTCCCACACACCACAGATGTACAGGTTTGTAGGTTAATTGGCTTGGTGTAAAATTGTCCCCAGTGTGTGTAGGATAGTGTTAGTGTGCGGGGATCGCTGGTTGGCGCGGACCCGGTGGGCCGAAGGGCCTGTTTTCGCACTGTATCTAAACTAAACTAAACTAAACTAAAAAAGCAATAAGGTGGCATTCGAGTACTAGCGTGGATAGAAGATTGGATGACTGCCGAAGGCAACGAGTGAGAATAAAGGGTAGTGTTCTGCCAGGGTTGGTGGTGAGTTCACTACTTTTCTCATTTTTATTAATGATCTGGATGACGGGATTGATTGCCTCGTGGAATAGTTTGTGGGTATTGTGGGAGCCAGGTAGTGAGATGATGAAGTGCTGTTCCAGCAGCTATAATAGTGCAGGCCACAGACAGGTAGGTGAGAGTGGGAATTTCCACACAGAGTGTGGTGGGTGTATGGAACAAGCTGCCAGATGAGGTAGTTGAGGCTGGAACTATCCCAATGTTTAAGAAACAGCTAGACGGGTACGTGGATAGGACAGGTTTGGTAGGATATGGACCAAGCGCAGGTAGGCCGGTGTGGACATGTTGGCCGGTGTGGGCAAGTTGGGCCGGAGGGCCTGTTTCCACACTGTATCACTCTATGGCACCGTGTCGACGGCACGGTGGCGCAGCGGTAGAGTTGCTGCCTTACAGCGAATGCAGCGCCGGAGACTCAGGTTCGATCCCGACTACGGGCACCGTCTGTACGGAGTTTGTACGTTCTCCCCGTGACCTGCGTGGGTTTTCTCTGAGATCTTCGGCTTCCTCCCACACTCCAAAGACGTACAGGTATGCAGGTTAATTGGCTGGGGAAATGTAAAAATTGTCGCTAGTGTGTGTAGGATAGTGTTAATGTGCAGGGACCACTGGGCGGCACGGCCTCGGTGGGCCGAAGGGCCTGTTTCCGTGCTGTATCTCTAAATCTAAATCTAAATCTAAAAAAAACTCTATGAATAAAGGATTAAAGTCTCCAGGCTTCAGGATCATTTAATACGTAGGACCAGGCTTCCATTTAGATGGACTTGCCTTCTGCGGAGGACTGACGCTCTGGGAGAGGAGAATGATGCACACTGTGAATGGCTCAATTGTAATCCTGCATTGTCTTACGGCTGACTAGTGAGCACGCCACAAATGCTTTTCACTGTACCTCAGTAAACGTGACAATAATCTAAAACTGAACAGAACTGAACTGAATACTCTGACTCTTATTTCGACTTTTTAGAGATACAGCATGTAAAAAGGCCCTTCATCCCACCAGCGATCCCCAAACACGAACACTATCCTGCACACTAGGGACAATTTCCAATGTTACCGAAGTCAATTAACCTGCAAGCTTGCACGTCTTTGGAGTGTGGGAGGGAACCAGAGAAACCCCACGCAGGTGACGGGGAGAATGTACAAACCCCGGGCAGACAAGCACCCGTAGTCAGGATCGAACCCGGGTCTCTGGCGCTGCAAGGCAGCAACTCTACCACTGCGCCACCGTGCTGCCAACTTTGTGCATGGAAAATAATTTTAAGCAGTCACGCTGTGAGTAGGAATCAAACCAGCAACAGATTTCCCTCTGGATTCTAAGTCCAACACTTAAACCTATCGGCCATCTGTTCCATTTGTTTTGCTGAGTGTTATTATTTTTTTTGCGTGGAATTTTGTAGAATGTGCAGCCGAGGCACAGACCATTTGGGCCAATTTGTTGATACAAGTGTTTGTGCTCTGGACAAGCCTTTTATAAATTCTGCTCATATATTCTTTGATCATTTATTTAGTTTCACCTAAAAGCTTCTGCTCGACTAATCCACACGGGATTGAATTACCCAGTCCTAACGATGTCTTGGTAAAGAAGGTTCTTCTGAATTCCTTCTTGGATTTGTTAGTGGCTAATGTTTGTAGTTCATGGTTCTGATCTGCCCAGAAACATACATTGTGTTCAAGCATACATTGCTGGCAAATCTTTTGATATTTTTCACGATGATTCGGTTTAGTTTTATTAGGTTTATTGTTACGTGCACCAAGTTAAAGTGAAAAACTTTGTGTTGCATGCCCTCCAATCAGATCAGATAGTACTATACTCTACAATCAAGTCAATTCAAGTTCAATAAGTTCAGCAATGGGGGAGATACAAAGTGCAGAGAAAATGCACAAAAAATGGAACTGCAGATGCTGGTGTATACCAAAGATTGACACAAGGTGCTGGACTCGGTGAGCCGAAGGGCCTGTTTCTGCGTTGTATCTCCAAACCAAGCATGTTCTATATGATGAAAAGGTGCTACCCAAATGCAAAGTCCCGATGTTATCTACTGACTAACTCAGTGGGTCAGGCAGCATCTCGGGAGGAAAAGACTGGGTGACGTTTCGGGTCGGGACCCTTCTTCAGACTTCTTCTTGCACTCAGCGTTTTTCTCCAGAGATGCTGCCTGGCCTGCTGAGTTACTCCCGCTCTTTGTGTCTATACAAAGTGCAGAGTATAATTTTCAGCCTTGTGGTGCATCAGTTCCATAGACAGAGTCTAACGTCTGCAATGGGTCGCCGGTGAATCGGACAGTACCCGAGCTTCAGTTCTGATTCACCACTGCAGCTTTCTTTGCAGTTAACAAAAACACCGCCCCTAACCTCTAACCTCACGGAAAGATGTTCCTTGATCCTTGTTCTCTTGGGACCTCAACTGAAAATGAGCTTGCAACACTCCAAAGGATGACCTGTGGAAAGTCACACAAATTGAAGTCAAACCTGTGGTCCTAATTGCCGCTGAAATGCTGTCTTTATCCAATTGATTAAAAACATCTGTGTGATAAGTAGGTCAATAAAGACCAGAGAAAGTACTGACCTTTTGTGTTCACTGTTTATTTCCTGGCATTCACTTTTAGTGAGGCTTTGTGAAACTGCCCTGGTGGAAGTTTCTGACCTTTCACCTGTGGTAATATAACAGTTGAAATCTTTTAATATACTTTTTTTCTTATCTTGTTTTCATCACTATTTTTCAAAAACCTAGCAAGGCAAAGAGAAGATTGAGGATATAAGAATCTGTGCCCAGGGATAGCAAATTCATTGAAATTATATTGTTAAAGTATTAAGAAGACATCTTGTGGATTTTAGCTGCAGGAAGGAACTGCAGATGCTGGTTTAAACTGAAGATAGACGCAAAGAGCTGGAGTAACTCAGCAGGACAGGCAGCACCTCTGGAGAAAGGGAATTTCTTGTCGAGACCCTTCTTCAAACCCTCGTGGGAGAGGAGGAGAACTTCAAATTAGGCATACCTTGAGGAGATTTTGCAGTGGAACAAACAAAATGTGTAGGAAGGAACTGTAGACGGGCGCAGCGGTAGAGTTGGCGCAGCGGTAGAGTTGCTGCCTTACAGCGAATGCAGTGCCGGAGACCCGGGTTCCATCCCGACTACGGGTGCTGTCTGTACGGAGTTTGTACGTTCTCCCCGTGACCTGCGTGGGTTTTCTCTGAGATCTTCGGTTTCCTCCCACACTCCAAAGACGTACAGGTATGCAGGTTAATTGGCTTGGTAAATGTAAAAAGATTGTCCCTAGTGGGTGTAGGATGGTGTTATTGTGCGGGGATCGCTGGTCGGCGCGGACCCGGTGGGCCGAAAAGGCCTGTTTCCATGCTGTATCTCTAAACTAAGATGCTGGTTTAAACTGAAGATAGACACAAAAAGCTGGAGTAACTCAACGGGTCAGACACCATCTCTGGAGAAAAGGAATAGGTGAAGTTTCGGGTCGAGACCCTTCTACAGATTTTAGCTTCGGATTTCCTAATCCATAATGTGGAGCTAATTACTGATACTTGGGGCTCAGTGACGTAACAATCGTGTCCCGCCACCTCCACTATCCTTGGACTCATCATTGAGTTAATTCTTAATTAAACCAGTCACTAATATACTATGACCATAACAACAGGAATTATTGATATTTTGCGGCACCTGGCTCACCTTCAAAAATTCTTCCATGAAGATGATGTTTCCTAACTTCACACCCGAAAGCCCAGGCTCTTAAATTTAAAAAATGCCCCCGATTCAAGAATCAGATAACGTTTCAGTCCACCTGTCTTATCGATCATAAGGTTATTAATATTATTAATAATCATTAATATCTGGAAACTTCAGTCGAATCAGCCCCTTAACCTAGTCTGAAGAAGGGTCTCGACCTGAAACATCACCCATTCCTTCCATCCAGAGATGCTGGACACGTTAGTCAGATTTTAATAAAGGCCATTTTTATACATTTTGGTTTCACCATGTAGAAATTAAAGCAGTGTTTATAGATAGTCCCCCCCATTTCAGGGCACCATAATGTTTGGGACACAGCAATGTCATGTAAATGAAAGTATTCATGTTTAGTATTGTGTTGCATATCCTTTGCATGCAATGACTGCTTGAAGTCTGCGATTCATGGACATCACCAGTTGCTGGATGTCTTTCCCAGTCTCATTCTGGCTTCTTTGCCTTTCATTGGCACAATTTTGGTCCTGGTGTTGATAAACAGCAATAAAAGTTTCCAAAGGTGATGGAAAGGCTGGAGGAAAGACTCGGTTGTGAGAGCTCTCTTATACCTGCATTAAGGAGACATTTAAACACACCTGAGCAATTACAAACACCTGTGAAGCCATGTGTCCCAAACATTATGGTGCCCGGACCATGTATAAACACTGCTGTAATTTCTACATGTTGAACCCAAAATGTATAAAAATACCCTTTATTAAAATCTGACAATGTGCACTTTAACCACATGTGATTTTTTTTTTTGTATTACAAATCTCAAATTGTGGAGTGCAGAGGCAAATAAATTAATGATGGGTCTTTGTCCCAAACATTATGGAGGGCCCTGTAATCGAACGATGATGGCTGCTAGCTTTCTGGGCCACCGCGAGTAGTGCTGTAACCATGGCAACCCGAGTTCGCTAAAAAGATGCTGTTGAACTTTCAGTGACAGAATCAGCATCAGAAGCTAATCAGCCCGCATTGTGCGGCTCGCTGAGAATAATTAACGACCAGGACAAAAAAATAATAAAGGCAGCTATTTATTAATACTTGAATAAAGCAGACCACTTTATTCTAAAGTAGTTCAGGACTGCTGTTTAGTCGGTGAGAGGACAGTCCAGTTGCCTGATAACAGCTGGGAAGAAACTGTCCCAGAATTGGCAGCACAGTGGCGCAGCGGTAGAGTTGCTGCCTTACAGCACCAGAGATCTGGGTTCGATCCCGACTACAGGTGATGTCTGTACGGAGTTTGTATGTTCTACCACTTGGGTTTCTCCGGGTGCTCTGGTTTGCTCCCACACTCCAAAAGATATACAGGTTTGTATAAGAAAATAACTGCAGATGCTGGTACAAATCGGAGGTATTTATTCATAAAATGCTGGTGTAACTCAGCAGGTCAGGCAGCATCTCAGGAGAGAAGGAATGGGCGACGTTTCGGGTCGAGACCCTTCTTCAGACTGATGTCAGGGGGGCGGGACAAAGGAAGGATATAGGTGGAGACAGGAAGAGAGAGGGAGATCTGGGAAGGGGGAGGGGAAGAGAGGGACAGAGGAACTATCTAAAGTTGGAGAAATCGATGTTCATAGCACTGGGCTGCAAGCTGCCCAGGCGAAATATGAGGTGCTGTTCCTCCAATTTCCGGTGGGCCTCACTATGGCACTGGAGGAGGCCCATGACAGAAAGGTTTGTACCAGAATACAGGTTTGTAGGTTAATTGGCTTTGGTAAAAACTGTAAATTGTCCCTATTGTAAGGAGTGATTGCCGGTGGGCGTGGGCTCGATGGGCCGAAGGGCCTGTTTCCGCCAAAGATACTAGAGGAGCAAGATGAACCACTCCGTCGAAATCGCCTATACTGAAGTGTAGTACGCAAAGGAGCGTAACGGCCGCCATTTTAGTAGACAAAACCCGCCGTTCACTATGCCTCTCGCAGTGCAATCAGCGTTTTGGGGGAACAGTATATGTGATGTGACCCGAAACATCACCTATTCCTTCTCTCCTGAGATGCTGCCTGACCCGCTGAGTTACTCCGGCATTTTGTGATACCATAAAAATGCCGAATATATCTCATCTATCAATTCACAGATTTTTGTTATTTTTCTTTTTAAATGTTTCTGCAAGTTTCTGCCTACTAAAATGGCGCCGTGACATACTGTGGTTTTTAGGGTCGAGTGGTCTATCTTGCTGTGCTCCATTATCTTTGGTTTCCGCGCTGTATCTCCAGTCTAAAGAGTCTGGAGGTATGCTTTTCCAAACGTCTGTACCTCTTGCCTGATGGGAGAGGGGAGAAAAGGGTGTGACCAGGGTGAGACTGGTCCTTGATTATGTGGCATGATGTGTAGATGGAATCAATGGAATAGTTGTCCCTGTACTCTCAGACATTATAAAAAAATCTCAAAGCCAGTCTTAACAGCCAAATGAACCCAGAACGAAAGAGAGTGTGACTCCTTCTGATGGACTCTTACAAACGTTGACGAATGCACTGTAGAAAGCAAAGCATACAGTCGGGTTGCATCGCAGCTGGGTTTGGGAATAGCTCTGCCCAAGACGCAAGAAATTGCAGAGTTGTGGATGTAGCCCGGTCCAACACACAGGCTGGACTCCCCACCGTTGATTCCATCTGCACTTCACGTGATTGTTGATGCTGGGATTTGAAAATAAAAACCGAAACTGTGGGAACTAATCAGCGGGTCAGACACGATGTGCCAAAGAGCCTGTTTCTGTGCCTGAATGATTTGGTGGCTCCAAGAATTATTATTATCAAAGTTACTGTATGTGCCGGGAACATTTTCCCTAAATAATTCATGCCTCTGAAATGAGTAGACATATTATGTCAGTCGTTATAATGGAGGCCGTTTGGCCCATCTACTTCCTTCATTCATGAATATTTTTGATCCCTGTCTCTCTTCAGGAGGCCTTATGTAGACTGTAGGGGTTAAAATTCAGCTCAGTGAGTCTCCGAGCTTGTTTTATGCTGCACAAACTTTCGTAGACTTTCGAAGAGATCCCCCTCCCCTCCCCCCACTCACCATCAACAACACCATAGTCACATCTGTGGAGTCATTTAAGTTCCTTGGAACCATCATCTCCAGGGACCTTAAATGGGGGGCCACCATCGACTCCACAGTCAAAAAGGCCCAACAGAGGATGTACTTCCTGCGGCAACTGAAGAAACACAATCTGCCACAGGCAATGATGGTCCAATTCTATACTGCTATCATTGAGTCCGTCCTCACCTTCTCCGTCATGGTCTGGTTTGGCTCAGCCACCAAGCACGACATCCGGAGGCTGCAACGGATCGTTCGCACAGCTGAAAAGGATGTTGGCTGCAACCTTCCCCCCACTGATGAACTGTACACTGCAAGGGCCAGGAAGCGAGCGGGCAAGATCACCTCTGACCCCTCTCACCCTGGCCACAAACTCTTCGAAGCACTTCCCTCTGGAAGGCGACTCCGGACTGTCAAAGCAGCCACAGCCAGACATAAAAACGGCTTTTTTTCCACAAGTGATAGTTCTACTCAATAACCAAAGTCTGTACTCTCTTTTTTGCTCTGGTTTATTTTCACCCACATGTTTAGACCGTAATGTTGTATCCTTATTGTTTTGATGTGGTTATGCTTTATTCTTAATTGTTAACTGTATGTTGGTGTTGTCATTTGTGAGCGGAGCACCAAGGCACATTCCTTGTATATGCACATACTTGGCCAATAAACTTATTCATTCATTCATTCATTCATTCATTCATTCATTCATTCATTCATTCATATGTCTAATTCAGAGCGTGACTCAGATCATAATGCAGATACACGGTTAAATTAAAGGTCTTTAGTTCAATTTCATTAAAAGATCATCAGTGATAGGAGCAGAATTAAGCCATTCGGCCCATCAAGTCTACTCCGCCATTCAATCATGGCTGATCTATCTCTTCCTCTGAACGCCATTCTCCTGCCTTCTCCCCATAACTACTGATACCTGTACTAATCAAGAATCTATCTATCTCTGCCTTAAAAATATCCACTGACGGCCTCCACAGCCTTCTGTGGCAGATTCACCACCCTCTGACGAAAGAAATATCCACTGACTTTGCGTCCACAGCCTTCTATGGCAACGGATTCCACAGATTCACCACCCTCTGACTAAAGAAATTCCTCCTCATCTCTTTCCTAACCGAAAGTCCTTTAATTCTGAGCCCTAGATTCTCCCACTGGTGGAAACATCCACTCTATCCAAGCCTTTCACTATTCTCAACATTTCAATGAGGTCCCCCCTCATCCTTCTAAACTTCAGCGAGTACAGGCCCAGTGCTGTCCAATGCTCATCATAGGTTAACCTACTCATTCCTGGGATAATTCTTGTAAACATCCTCTGGACCCTCTCCAGAGCCAGCACATCTTTCCTCAGATATGGTGTCCAAATGTGGCCTGACCAGCGCCTGATTACAAGATCGCTGCCATCTAGCACAGAACATTTGCTTGGACTTCATCAATAAGAAATTGACTGACCACTCTTGCTGGCGAGCAATGGTGGAAATTGGACCAGGTTTGGGGGCCATTGTCAGTGGGTCATTTGGCTGGGAAAGACACAAAGTGCTGGAGTAACTCAGTGAGTCAGGCAGCATCTCTGGAGGAAAAGGGTGACGTTTCGGGTCGGGACACCTCTGATTCATTGACACTTTAGATTTTTAGATTTAGAGATACAGTGCGGAAACAGGCCCTTCGGCCCACCTGGTCCGTGCCGCCCAGCGATCCCCGCACATTAACACTATCCTACACACACACTAGGGACAATTTTTGGGAGGAAACCGAAGATCTCGGAGAAAACCCACGCAGGTCACGGGAAGAACGTACAAACTCCGTACAGACGGCGCCCGTAGTCAGGATCGAACCTGAGTCTCCGGCGCTGCATACGCTGTAAGGCAGCAACTCTACCGCTGCGTCGCCGTGCCGCCCTTTATTATCATATGAACTTGGTACAGTGAAATTCTTTGTTCTGCAGACAATACACAAGTATGCAAAGAGTCGCCACTTTGTAAGGGCGCCGACAAATTTACAAAAGTATTCAAAGTTATAAAAGTCTCGATGGCCCCTGTTCATACTCGCCCACCCTCTCTGCTGAGTCCCTCTTTGTTCTCTCGGCGCCCCCCCCCGCCCCTCACACTGGATCCCCCTTTGTTCTCGGCGGCCCGCCATCGAGCGTGCGCTGGCACCCGCTGTGGGCCCGTTCCTGCCCGACCGACTGCCGACACTCTTCAAAGAAGGGTCTGAAGGAGGAGAAGGGTCTTCTGAAGAAGGGCTTTCTGAAGGAGGGTCACGACCCGAAACATCACCCATCCTTTTTCTCCGGTGATGCTGCCTGACCCGCTCAGTTACGCCAGCACTTTGTGTCCAACTTTGGCACAAACCAGCATCTGAGGTTCTCTCTATGTTGCCTGGGTCCGGTCACGTCCCACTTCGATCAACCCCCCCCTCGCTCCTGAGACCCGTTCACCTGGTCTCACTTGTGCTTTCTTCAGCTCCAGCCTGTGGCCTGAGCATGTTTGCACTAGATAGTTAACACCACAAGACTTTATTTCCTTCTCAAGACTCGAGCAAAGACGTCATAGGGGAAGGAAGGCACCCTGATTAAAATAGAGCCCACGTATTTTGTCTCCTTGGGTCCGTAGTGGTCAGCTATGGAACCTCAGTGACCAGGTTGTCAAACCGTGGCCCCCTGTCCATTCATTAATGTCACGCTACTGATACGGACTGTTCTCAGCGCTCGGATTTAGGGCTGATCCATCAATTAACCAACTGTGCTAATGACAGCCCTTTCCAAACCTCTAAGCCCACATTATTCAAACAGTACAAACCAGCAAGTATTTTCAAATAGAACTGAGTTGCCTGTGCTTGAGGGGCAGGATGGCGAAGTCGCCTTGCTCGACAGCACACACCAGCCTCATTCACCCCCTCAAATATCAGCAGGACCACTTGTTCTTTCACTGTTGCTGGTCATTAGAATCTGCGACCACAGGAACGTGACCACTTGCTTCAGTGAGGGTCTCTGGTCATGGCAGCGCGCACTGTACAGTATATACTGTGCGCTACTGTGAAGCTTTCTGGAACAAAGTGGATTTGGGTGGCACAGTGGCTCAGTGGTAGAGTCGCTGCCTTGCAGTGCCAGAGACCCGGGTTCGATCCTGACTGCGTGCGCGCGCTGTCTGTGTGGAGTCTCTACGTTCTCCCTGTAACCACGTGGGTTTTCTCCGGTTGCTCTGGTTTCCCTCCACACTCCAAAGACGTGCAGGTTTGTCGGTTAATCGGCCTCGGTAACATTGTAAATTGTCCCCAGTGTGTGTAGGATAGTGCCGGTGTTTGGTGTGGTCGCTGGTTGGCCTGGACCCGGCGGGCCGAAGGGCCTGTTTCTGCGTTGCATCTCTAAAGGCTGAAGCCTAAAGTCTAAAATAAAGTCCATTTGCTCAGCTCGGCATTATAGAGCAAAGCAGCATCTGTGTGCATCATGCTGACAGCACAAGTATATGTACCTCTGATGCTGCAGGAAGCAAGATTTTCATTCTCCCTGTACCATTCTTGTGCATATGACAATAAACTCAACTTGTCCTGACACAAAGTGCTGGAGCAACTCAGCAGGCCAGGCAGCATCTCAGGAGAACATGGATCTGTGATGTTTCGTGTCGAGGCCCAAGGCGTCCATTTTCTCCAGAGATGATGCCTGGCCTGCTGAGTTGCTCCAGCACTTTGTGTCCTGTTGTGCATTAACCAGCATCTGTTCTGTAGTTTAGTGGTTCTTTGTTCCTGCAAATAACTCAACTTGACTTGTTTAAGCCGAAGATAGACACAAAATGCTGGAGTAACTCAGCGGGACAGGCAGCATCTCTGGAAAGGAGGAATGGGTGACGTTTCGGGTCGAGACCCTTCTGCCGACGGAGAGTCAGGGGAGAGGCCCACTAGAGATATCGAGGGGTAGGGTGTGAAAACGACAGATCAAAGCAGACGATTGTAAGGAAATGTAGAATGGTTCACACATTTTGACATGTTTAAGATTGGCCCATTCCTAAAGGCAGTTGAAGTCTCAAATTCATTCCCCAAAAATGAAAAGCAGACTGAGATTCATTGGAGATTGCAAACGTGGAGGTTGATTTCTCTCGGGTCAAGCCTGCGGGTCAAAACAGACTAAATGATCTTATGATTCAGATCTGCCGCTGTCTAATCGCGAGTTGGACTCAAGGGGTTAAACATGCTTGTGTTTGCTTGTCTTTCTAAACGTTCCCGGGGAATTATTTAAAGGAGAGCAGGGGAACTCTTCTTGGTGATGTTGGGTCAATATTTATCCCCATGCCAACAAAACTAAAGCAGACTATCTGTTCATCATAGATGCAAAATGCTGGAGTAACTCAGCGGGACAGGCAGCATCTCTAGAGAGAAGGAAAGGGTGACATAGATTTAGATTTAGAGATACAGCGCAGAAACAAGTCCTTTCAGCCCACCGGGTCCGCGCCGACCAGCAATCCCCGCACACTAACACTATCCTGCACCCACTACGGACAATCTTTACATTTACCAAGCCAATTAACCTACGTACCTGTACGTCTTTGGAGTGTGGGAGGAAACTGAAGATCTCGGAGAAAACCCACGCAGGTCACAGGGAGAACGTACAAACTCCGTACAGACGGCGCCCGTAGTCAGGATCGAACCTGAGTCTCCGGCACTGCATTCGCTGTAAGGCAGCAACTCTACCGCTGCGCCACCGTGCCGCCCTCTCAGGTCGAGACCCTTCTTCAGACTGAAAACCATGGGGAAAGCCAAACGAGAGATACACTGTAGACGACGATGTAGAGAGATATAGAACAAATGATTGAAAGTTATGTAAAAAAGTAACAATGATAAAAGAAACAGGCCATTGCTAGCTGTTTGTGTCTATCTTTGGGTTAAACCAGTATCTGTAGTTCCTTCCTGCACCTTATCCATTCTTTATTCCATTGCTGTTTGTGGAAGCTTACTGTGTGTAAATTCCCTACCATACTCCATTTTACCTTGACTGCACACCAAAGGTATTAGCTGTAAATTGGCTGTAAAACACGTTTTGGGCTTCTAGAGATCACAAACGGCCTGGGATCACTATGTAAATACAAAATGCTCAGTATGCTAGATTGTCCATCTGCCTCTGTCTCCTTTCGGTCTTTGTACACATTGTCTGTCTCTCTGCGTGAAAATAAACACGATCAGGTCCATAATTTAATTGAAGGTAGGCACAAGATGCTGAATAGCATCAGTCTGAAGAAGGGTCTCGACCTGAAACGTCACCCATTCCTTCTCTCCTGAGATGCTGCCTGACCTGCTGAGTTACTCCAGCATTTGTACCAGCATCTGCAGTTATTTTCTTACACAAGATGCTGGAGTAACTCAGTGGGACAGGCAGCATCTCTGGAGAGAAGGAATGAGTGACATTATGGGTCAAGGACCTTCTGCAGACCCAACAACTTCAAGACTTCACGACTTCAGGTCTGAAGAAGGGTCTCGACCTGAAACGTCACTCAGTTTCAGTTCAGTTTAGTTTATTGTCAAGTGTACTGAGGTGTAGTGAAAAGCTTTTGTTGCGTGCTAACTAGCCAGCGGAAAGACAATGCATGATTACAATCAAGCCGTTCACAGTGTACAGATACATGATAAGGGAATAATGTTTAGTGCAAGGTAAAGCCAGTAAAGTCCATTCAAAGATAGTCCGAGAGTCCCTGATGCGATCCATTCCTTCTCTCCAGAGATGCTGCCTATCCCGCTGAATCACTACAGAATTTTGTGTTTCTAGAGTCATAGTTATAGAGTGATACAACGTGGAAACAGGCCCTTCAGCCCAACTTGCCCACACCGGCCAACATGTCCCAGCTACACTAGACGCATGCGTTTGGCCCATATCCCTCCAAACCTGTCCTATCCGTGTACCTATCTAACTGATTCTTAAACATTGGGATGATCCCTGCCTCAACTACCTCCTCTGGCAGCTTGTTCTATCTTCGATGTAAACCAGCATCTGCAGCTTTTTCCCCTCGAGTAGTAGTTGTACTCAATAACCAAAGCCTGTAGTCTCTTTTGACCCCTCTCACCCTGGCCACCCTGGCCTCTTCTGACCCCTCTCACCCTGGCCACAAACTCTTCGAAGCACTTCCCTCTGGAAGGCGACTCCGGACTGTCAAAGCAGCCACAGCCAGACATAAAAACGGCTTTTTTTTCCACGAGTGATAGTTGTACTCAATAACCAAAGTCTGTACTCTCTTTTTTGCTCTGGTTTATTTTCACCCACATGTTTAGACCGTAATGTTGTATCCTTATTGTTTTGGTGTGTTTATGCTTTATTCTTATTTGTTAACTGTATGTTTGTGTTGTCATTTGTGAGCGGAGCACCAAGGCACATTCCTTGTGTATGGACATACTTGGCCAATAAACTTATTCATTCATTCATTCATTCATTCATTCATTCATTTTCTTCCAACACATTCCGTAATTTAATTGGGTCTGTGTGTTTGTGTTGATGCAGAGATTGTATCAAGGGAGTTTTGTTTCAGGAAAACCTGGCAGATTTGTTTCCTTCAAGGATTAAACTTGACATTTTGGCGTTGCTAATGGAGCAAAGGCGCTTGATACGAGGATATTGACTGTCTTACTGCCTCCACTGATGCTGCCCGACCCGCCAAGTTCCTCCAGAGATTTAATTTTTGCTCCAGATGCCAACATCTGCAGTCTCTTCTGTCTACTCTTTAGCTTTTGTGTGGGAAGGAACTGCAGATGCTGGTTTACATCGAAGATAGGCACAAAATGCTGGAGCAACTCAGCGGGACAGGCAGCATCTCTGGAGAGAAGGAATGGGTGATATTTTGGGTCGAGTCCCTTCTTCAGACTGAAGAAGGGTCTTGACTCGAAACGTCACACATTCCTTCTCTCCAGAGATGCTCTTTAATTTTACTGTGTAGATATTTACCTTTGCATGGTGGAGCAGGGTTTCTTAAATTGGGATCTAAATGTGTGTCCGTAAGATTGAAGGTTCCTATGTTTGGCTTCCTACACACTCAGCCCAGTGTCCTTTGTCTGACCCAGTAATTAGAGGTGAGCACAGCCAGACAAGTTTTACACATGCATTTACACACACATTTTAAACGTTGAATTCTCCAATTTTAGTTAACTAGCCTACAAATACTCCCTCCCCCCCCCCTTTTCCCCACTCTCTTCCGTGTTACACACACATTTCTCCCCTCCCCCCCCCCTTCCCCCTCCCTTCCCACCCACATTCCTTCCTCTGGCTTCACATTTCGCATCTCTTTTATCCCTATCTTATCTCATACTTTCTGTCTTTTCATCTCTGGCCTTTGTCCAACCATCTGCCAGTCAACCCCCTCCCCCCCCCCCCCTCCCCTCACCCGTATCCACCTATCACTTGCCAGACTTTGTCCCACCTCCACCTCTCTTCCAGCTTTCTCTCCTCGTGCCACGATCAGTCTGGAGAAGGGTCCCTATTCAAGCGTTGCCGATCCATGTTCGCCAGTGATGCTGCCTGACCTGATGAGTAACTCCAGTACTTTATGTCCTTTTTTTGAGCGTGTAAACCAGCATCTGCGGTTTCCTTGCGTCTCTAAATGTTATACCTACCAGCCACTTCCTATGTTAAGGCAGCGTTGCTGTTACCTTCTAAGCATTTGCTATGGACAGTCAGCTGATGATGGAGGCAGAGGAGATTCAGGGACCAGAGCTCCACAGATAAACCGATTTTTAGCCTAAAGTTCCTATAGGAAAATAACTGCAGATGCTGGTACAAATCAAAGGTATGGCACAATGCTGGAGTAACTCAGCGGGTCAGGCAGCACCTCTGGAGAGAAGGAATGGGTGACGTTTCGGGTCAAGACCGGAAACGTCACCCATTCCTTCTCTCCAGAGATGCTGCCTGGCTTGCTGAGTTACTCCAGCATTGTGTGATAGCCTAAAGTTCCCCATTGCCTGGGGATGCTGAGATTGATTCTGTGAAAGCAAAAATATGAGTTGTTCTTATCTTTCATCAAAACCAGGGACTCTGAGAAAGATAAAACCGAACACCATGTGGAAGTGGTGTTAACATGCAGCACGACACTGAATGAGAGCCTGAACTGTAAAGATGTTCGTATCGAGTTTCTGATTACTGGCGTGATTAAAACCGATGTTCTTGTCAGCTCAGAAGCAGAGATTCCCCAAAGACACATCCGATCCTTTGAAGGAACTGCCGATGCTGTACTCTAGAGTAAAGCACCAAATGCTGGAGTAACTCAGCGGGTCAGGCAGCATCTCTGGAGGACACGGGTATTCATTGAAGGGTTAATCTACGTTACATTTCAGCGGTCTCTGCCTCTGAAAATCCCAACGCTAGATATTCCAATACTGTTGATGAGCAGTGAGAATGGAGGTGACTTCCATTAGGTGAATAACTTCCTAAAGGAAAGTTGTGCAAAGGAGGGAGGAGAGGGGGGGGGGGGGGGGAGGAGAAGAGAGGGAGGGGAGAGAGAGAGAGGGTGTGTTGGATAAAAGGCATGGAATAAGGACAGTGAGAGTGTGCATGTGTGTGATAGAGAGCAAGAGAGAGAGACAGGCATAGAGGGTTGAGTAGCAGGGCAATATTCGGGACAGAGTTCAGGTGAGTTGAAGTGTGAAAGAGGACCATTTATCTGGCATCATTCACTCTGTCCTTTCCAGCCAGTTAAGTATTTTTGAGTAGTAGTGGCACATTGGAACTCATAAACCACACATCTCCAAACTGTTCCGTGAGTGATCCCAGGGACTTGGCCTCCTCTCCTTTTCCGGGCGTCCGTTCAACCTCTCGCTTGCTCCTCGGAAGTGATTTTTAGTCGGAGGGCATTAAACCCAGAGGCTGATTTTCTACAGCCTTCACTCACTGGCTGGTGAAGGTAAAAATAAGTCATCTTAGCTGCCGTTTCTGATGTGAGCGAGACTGAGAATAAGAGAAAGGGAGGGCGACCAGCAGAGACAATGAAAGTGAGAGGGAGGGAGTGAAACGAGTGTGCGAAAACTCAACTCAAACTAAACGAAACTGAAAGTAGAGTGCGCAGAAAGGAACTGCAGATGCTGGCTTAGACTGAAGATAGACGCAAAGTGCTGGAGTAACTTCGTGGGTCAGGCAGCATCTCTGGAGAAAAAGGATGGGTGATGTTCCAGGTTGGCACCCTTCCTCAGATTTAACCGACCCAAAACGTCACCCATCATTTTCCACCAGAGAAGCTGAGTAATCCAATATTTTGTGTTTAAACTGAACATAGAGTCATTTGATTTCTCTTTTTGTGTTCATTTCATTACTTTGTGTAACCTTCTGTCAAAGATAGAAAGACCAGTTTTTTTTCCCCCGTCTCTTTTCACAAAGAATTTAAGATGAATGTATGAGAGACGGAGGCAGACAAAGTGAGTGAGTCCTTGAGATTACAGAATGGTGGGAGGCTAAAGAACAGATGAGAGCTAGGACTTTATTCCCTGGAGCGCAGGAGGGTGAGGGGTGGGGGTGCCAACTATCTCACTCCCAAATAAGGGACAAGGTGACGTGACCTCAGCCAGCCAGCGGCCACGTGCTCCCGCTCCACCAATAGCGGCCGCACGGGCCGGGAGGCGGATTGATACACAACCTCCGTTAGGCGGCGCCCGGGCCTCCAGACCCACACTGTCCAGACCTACCATGTCCGGGCCTACTGTGCCCGGGCCTATTGTGCCCGGGCCTACAGCGTCCGGGCCTCAGCGTCCGGGCCTACAGCGTCCGGACCTACTGCGTCCGGGCCTACAGCGTCCGGGCCTACAGCGTCCGGGCCTACAACGTCCAGGCCTACAGCGTCCGGGCCTACAGCGTCTGGGCTACAGTGCCCCCCGGACCTAATACGGGACAAGGGCAGTCTCTTACGGGACAAACCAATTTAGCCCAAATATACGGGATGTCCCGGCTAATACGTACAGTTGCCAACCCTAGTGAGGGGTGATCTTATAGATGTGTATAAGATCTTAAGGGGAATAGATGGGGCAGATGCACAGTGTCTTCTACCCAGAGTCGGGGAATCAAGAACCAAAGGACAGGTGTAAGGTGAGAGGTGAAAGATTTAATAGGAACTTGAGGAGCAGCTTTTTTACATTACATTTTAATGGTGGTAGGTGTATGCAACTTGGTATCTGTAACTTTTGCGCCATGAGGCTGAGAACTATATCCTGCACTCTGTATCTTTCCCTTGGCAGTACCTATTGTACTTGATCGATGGACAACATGGACTCAGTGGGCTGAAGGGCCTGTTTCCATGCTGCATCTTTCAAGGAACCACAGGTTTGATTGATTCACGGGGTGGCAGGGTGGCACAGCGGTGGAGTTGCTGCCTTACAGTGCCAGGGACCCGGGTTCAATCTTGTCTAGTGATGCGGTCTGTTTGGAGTTTATACATTCTCCCTTTGACTGCGTGGGTTTTCACCGGGCGCTCCGGTTTCCTCCCACACTCCAAAGATGTGCAGGTTTTGCAGGTTAATTGTCTTCGGTAAAGATTGTAAATTTTACAAAAATTGGAAAATTGTAAATTTACAATTGTTAATTGTAAATTGTAAATAAAAAGGAATTCACATTCCTTTCTCTGTGAAATAGTGTCGTAGAGTCCTACCAGCACGGAACCGGGCGGCACGGTGGCGCAGCGGTAGAGTTGCTGCCTTACAGCGCTTGCAGCGCCAGAGACCTGGGTTCGATCCCTACTGAGGGCGCTGTCTGTGCAGAGTTTGTACGTTCTCCCCGTGACCTGCGTGGTTCTTTCTCCGAGATCTTTGGTCTCCTGCCACATTTCGAAGAACTACAGGATTGTAGGTTAATTGGCTTGGTATAAGTGTAAAATTGTCCCGAGTGTGTTAGTGTGTGGGAATCGCTGGTCGGCACGGATACAACTGTTTCCACGTCGTATCTCTAAACGAAACTAAACTAAACGGGGCCCTTTAGCCCAACTTAAAGAAACCTGAAGATATGGGTTGATTTCCCCCCTGTCTTACCTCCTTGGCTCGCCCGTAAACATTGACGCACTCCCTCACTGGGAATCTTCACAAATTGTGTAACAGACTGACCTCTGGGATCCCTCCTGTAAATATTGACATGTTCTTGAGAATCCCAACATGTTAACCTCCAAAAACCCAATTGGGGCAACTGAAAGGAAGGCGGTGGTTTTATTGCTGAATGAAAAGAAAAAGTTACAAAAATAACGCGGGACCTTCGGGAGTAAATAAAATGAGCGAGCTGAACAGACCGAAACCTGTGAGGCCGCGTTCCCCGGACATTCCCCTCGCCGGTTCCCCTGAGAGAGGACCGTCCCTGGCCTTTCACATCAGAACACGGCCCAATTGAACTCAACTTTCTGAGCCACGTTTGTGTTTAATTTAAACCATGGGGCCAAGAAGGCTCGCACAAATAAATAAATCAATCAATCAATGACTGAACTCTTTGGCGCAGTCTTGCACCGGGCTCTGTCTGAAAAATATAATGCGGAAGGAAATTTTTGAACAGATTGGAAGGAATGCTGGCGAAGATAGACAATAGACAATAGACAATAGACAATAGGTGCAGGAGTAGGCCATTCAGCCCTTCGAGCCAGCACCGCCATTCAATGCGATCATGGCTGATCACTCTCAATCAGTTATACTCGGGAGATGGAACGTGACTTAAATGTTTACACGGCCGTTGAGACACTGTGGATGTCTCTCTCTCTCTCTCTCTCTCTCCAGCCGCCCACCTCAACTCGTCCCTGGAGATTTCACTGGGTGCAAGTGCATAAGCGAATGCAAAAGAGACTCCAAACGCTGGAATCTGGAATAAAAATATCAGGACGTTGGAAAATCTCCGGACCGTGGAACATCGCAGGATGTTAAAGGTGAAAGTTGGGGTCTTGGGTCGAGACTCTGCATCAAGGCTGAGAAGAGAATAGATGATAAGTGATAGGAGTAGAATTAGCCCATTCGGCCCATCAAGTCTACTCCGCCATTCAATCATGGCCCATCTATCTCTCCTTCCTCACTCCATTCTCCTGCCTTCTCCTCATAACCTCTCACACCCGTACTAAGCAAGGATCTATCTATCTCTTGCCTTAAATATATCCACTGACTTGGCCTCCACATCCTTCTGTGGCAAAGAATTCCACAGATCCGAAGAAGGGTCTCGACCCGAAATGTCACCCAATTCCTTCTCTTCTGAGATGCTGCCTGACCTGCTGAGTTACTCCAGCTTTTTGTGAATAAATACCTTCGATTTGCACCAGCATCTGCAGTTATTTTCATACACTGTTTGTTAAGTGGTGTTTGAGGGATTCAAGATTCAAGATTCAATTTATTGTCACGCGTACCAATTAAGGTACAGTGAAATTTGAGTTACCAATAAACGGTGAACAAAATAAACGAAGGCTGGTTGCATTGACCAGCTATCACTTCAGACTCTAATACTGCCAGAGCTGCTGAGTTACTCCAGCATTTTGTGTCCATCTACAATTTCAGACGCGTCAGCTTTTCATGTTCATTATGTCGATTTGAGTGGGAATCTAGAAGACAACACCACAGGACCCACTCCCTACGTAGCTCCAGTCTGTGCAGTGGGATTTGAACCAATATTCTTCAAACACGGATGCAGCCATCTGGGCCTTGGTCTAGATGATTTAACGGACGTAAATGTAAGAATTTGGCCGTGGCAAGACTTAGAGTCTTATGGCGTGGAAACAGGCCCTTCAGCCCAACACCAGCCAACGTGTCCCATCTACACCGATCTACACCGTGTGATTCTATGACTCTGATCGCCTGGACTCTGCTGGAGGCTCAGTCTGCAGTTCCCAATTGGGAGTTGGCAGCTTTTCAGTCAGCATTTGCTGCTTTGAGGGTGCAAACCGTCTGCCTCATTGATGGGAGGGAGATCCAAGCCCAACGTTGGCCAACAGAATCATCGCGGGAAGGCGGGACGGAGGTAGAAGGGGCATCTTGGTCAGCATGGACCAGCTGGGCTGAAGGGCCTGTTTCCGTGCTGTATAACTCTATGACTAAGTGGAGAATCTTTGGTGTACCCCTTTTCCAATAGTCTATACTTCCCAATGGTTATTATCGATGTGTCTGTAAACCGTATGTGGCAGGTAACAGGCCACTGGTGTGGATGCACAGCTTGGCAAAAACTGCAGATGCTGGTTTAAATCAAAGGTAGACACAAAATGATGGAGTTTGACAAAAGGCAGGTAGCACTGCATATGCATGTTACTACATATTACTGATATATTACTACATTACTATATTACATGACTATATTACTACATTACTGTATATTACTACATTACTATATTACATGACTATATTACTACATTACTGTATATTACCACATTACTACATTACATTACTACATATTACTGTATATTACTACATTACTATATCACATGACTATATTACTACATTACTTTATATTAGTACATTACTACATTACATGACTATATTACTGTATACTACATTACTGTATTACTCCTGGGATGGCAGGACTTTCATATGAAGAAAGACTGGATAGACTCGGCTTGTACTCGCTGGAATTTAGAAGATTGAGGGGAGATCTTATAGAAACTTACAAAATTCTTAAGGGGTTGGACAGGCTAAATGCAGGAAAATTGTTCCCGATGTTGGGGAAGTCCAGAACAAGGGGTCACAGTTTAAGGATAAGGGGGAAGTCTTTTAGGACCGAGATGAGAAAGTTTTTTTTCACACAGAGAGTGGTGAATCTGTGGAATGCTCTGCCACAGAAGGTAGTTGAGGCCAGTTCATTGGCTATATTTAAGAGGGAGTTTGATGTGGCCCTTGTGGCTAAAGGGGTCAGGGGGTATGGAGAGAAGGCAGGTACAGGATACAGAGTTGGATGATCAGCCATGATCATATTGAATGGCGGTGCAGGCTCGAAGGGCCGAATGGCCTACTCCTGCACCTATTTTCTATGTTTCTATGTTTCTATATTACATGCCTATATTACTACATTACTTTATATTAGTACCTTACTACATTACATTATAATATTACTGTATAGTACTACATTACTATATTACATGACTATATTACTACATTATATTAGTAGATTACTACATTACTACATTATTCCATTACTGTATTACTGTATATTACTACATATTGCTGCAGATCTCTACATTTCACTGCATAAGGCAGGTAACACTGGGACTCGCTCGAGGTGTGGCTTCACAGAGGGACTTTGCTGCACGTTCTGTCATTTCAGTGTAATCTTCAATAAGTGCAGGGAATAGGGTTGGTGTGGAAATGAGGAATCAAAGCGCAGGAACCGGGGAAGGTTGCCAAGGTACACAAGGGCAATGCACAAGTTGATATTTAGTATTGCGAACAGTTAGATTGCTGTTTCAGCCCAGATCTTCCCAATAGCTTGAATGCTAAATTTATACATTTGAAACAATACGGGCTACTGATAAATGCCATTCCCACTTCGTATTCAAAGCATTGAATGTCTCATCATTCTTGAGTTCAACAAAGATTATTTGTATGTGCGTTTTCTCCTCTTTATCTTCGTCAGGGACAGCTTGAAGAATCAGGATTGATCGCAACAATTCACAACAGGTCACTGTCTCGCAGCACAGGGGAGGTGCAGCGGTAGAGTAGCTGCCTTATAGCACCAGAGACCCGTGTTCGATCCTGACTACGGGTGTTGTCTGTACTTAGTTTGCACGTTCTCCCTGTGACTGCGTGGGTTTTCTCCGGGTGTTCCGGTTTCCTCCCACATTCCCAAAGACATGCGGATTTGTAGGTTAATTGGCTTCTGTAAATTGTCCCCAGTGTGTAGGGGTGTAAATTGTCCCCAGTGTGTAGAACTAGTGTACGGGGTGATTGCTGGTCAGTGCAGACTTGGAGGGCTGAAGGGCCTGTTTCCCGAAATGTCACCTATCCATGTTCCCCTGTGTGGTTGAGTCACATGAATGATCCAAAGGATGAGAGGGGATCTTATCGAAACAAGGATGAGAGGGGATCTTATCGAAACATATAAGATTATTAAGGGGTTGGACACGTTAGAGGCAGGAAACATGTTCCCAATGTTGGGGGAGTCCAGAACCAGGGGCCACAGTTTAAGAATAAGGGGTAGGCCATTTCGAACGGAGATGAGGAAAAACTTTTTCAGTCAGAGAGCTGTAAATCTGTGGAATTCTCTGCCTCAGAAGGCAGTGGAGGTCAAGTCTCTGAATGCATTCAAGAGAGAGCTAGATACAGCTCTTAAGGATAGCGGAGTCAGGGGGTATGGGGAGAAGTCAGGAACGGGGTACTGATTGAGAATGATCAGCCATGATCACATTGAATGGCGGTGCTGGCTCGAAGGGCCGAATGGCCTACTCCTGCACCTATTGTCTATTGTCTAAGCCATTGGATCTCAATGGAGACAATAGGAACTGCAGATGCTGGAATCTTGTGTCGAACACAACATGCTGGAGTAACTCAGTGGTTCAAGCAGCATCTCTGGAGGACATGGATCAGTGGTGGCACCATGGCGTGGGGCATTAGTAGTGGTAGAGCTACTGCCTTACAGCGCCAGAGACCCGGGTACGATCTTGACTATGGTGGGCTGAAGGGCCTCTTTCTGAATCTCTGTGCTGTATCTCTAAACTGGACTAAAGTGATGTTTCTGATCGGGATCATTCTTCAGACTGCATTTTAATGCTATCTCACTCCAGGGCTGTGGGTTTTTAACCAATGTAAAAAGGTATTTGGTATTTTTTAATGTATTAAAAGAGATTTATTTTGTTGCAGACCTCGCCAGAGTTCACTTGGCACAAGTTGTGAAGTTTGGGAGGAATGAGCTGAGGCACAAGTGATTGCTTATTACTGTGACATCCATTCCAAAGGATCACCACTTCCTACGACAAGTAAGACGCTATTATTTACAGCCCGTGCATGTGTTAATGTCAAGTTCCTCCTGAGTTAGTTCACCACATTGAGTTAATTCCAAGAAAATGTTGTTGAAGCAAATCTGATCCAATGATAAAAGCCATCTGTGACGCATATATATATATATATATATATATATATATATATATATAAAAAACAATTACCAGTCGGACTAGATTTCAAAATGAAATTCTCTTTGTTACAAACTTTGTTGAGTTCTTTGAAGAAGTAACAGCGATAGTAGTCAAGGACAATATAACAGGTGCAATATATCTAGGTTTTCGTAAGGGCTTTTGCAAAGGTCAAAAGGAATAGGAGTAGAATTAGGCCATTAGGCCATTCAGCCCATTCAGTCTACTCTGCAATTCAATCATGGCTGACCTATCTCTCCCTCCTAACCCCATTCTCCCCATAACCTCTGACACCTGTACTAACCAAAGGCATAATTTTGTGGACTAATGAGTAAAGTCAGACCGTTCAAAGGGATGGCAACAGTAGCAGAATGGATAGCTTTAGACTTTATACCTTAGAGATACAACGCGGAAACAGGCCCTTCCCACCGAAAATCTTGCTTATGAGCAGCATTAGAGGTATGCAGTCTCGGGAAGCCTTCATTATGATGTGCACAGATGCTGCGTTGCTCTATCATGCTAAGCTGGACAAATGGACCTTACTTTAGACTTTTGAGAAACAGGCCCTGCGACCCACCGAGTCCGTGCCGACCAGCGGTCACCCCGCACACCAACACTATTCTACACACGAGGGACAATTTTAACAATTTTACCAAAGCCAATTAACCTACAAACCTGTACGTCTTTGGAGTGCGGGAGGAAACCGGAGCACCCGGAGAAAACCCACGCAGGTCACAAGGAGGAATGTACAAACACCGTACTGACAGAGCCCGAGGTCAGGATCAAACCCAGGCCTCTGCCGCTGTAAGGCAGCAACTGTACTGCTGCGCTACTGTGCAGCAGTCCGTTTGTAATCAGGCAAAGAGTAGGAGGTAAAGGACAGGGATTTATTGCGTTGGATGGTGCCATATAGTCATCGAGCTGTAAAGCATAGAAACGGGCCCTGGAACACCCAGGCCTGTCAGTTTATTGGCCACTATAAATTTGTCGCATTGTGTAAACGAGTGACGGAAACTGGAAAGAGATGGTGGAATGGAGGGAGAATCAAATAAGATCGGCGAAGGCATAAAGTAGATATCCTGAAGCATTTGGTTCTATAGTGCATGACTCTGTCACATCTCTGTTTCATTTTTGCATTTACTACACTTTAATGTTGTAAAATATCACAAGGGCCTAAAAAAAAAAGTCAGCTGCTCACCTATCAGGATAGATGACCAAAGAAAGGCATGATGAATGAAATAGGTTTTGGGAACAGCTCCATCCAAGACCGCAACAAATCGCTGCGAATTGTGGACGCAGCCCGGACCATCACACAAACCAACCTCCCTTCCATTGACTCCATTTACATCTCACGCTGCCTCGGCAAGGCCAGCAGCATAATCAAGGACGAGTCGCACCCTGGCCACTCCCTCTTCTCCCCTCCCCCATCAGGCAAATGGTATAGAAGTGTGAAAACGCACACCTCCAGATCAGTCTAAAGAAGGGTCTCGACCCGAAACGTCGCCCATTCCTTCTCTCCTGAGATGCTGCCTGACCTGCTGAGTTACTCCAGCATTTTGCGAATAAATACCTCCAGATTCAGGGTCAGCTTCTTCCCAGATGTTATCAGGAAACTGAATCCTCCTACCACAACTAGAGAGATAGTCCTGAACTACTATCTACCTCATTGATGACCCTCAGACTATCTTTGATCAGATTTTACTGTCTTTACCTTGCACTAAACGTTGTTCCCTTATCCTGTATCTCTACTCTGTAAATGGCTGGATTGTAATCATGCATTGCCTTTCTGCTGACTGGTTAGCACGCAACAAAAGCCTTTCAGTGCACTTCAACAATAAACTAAACTGAACTGAACTAGGTTTAAGACAGTGGCATGCAGGAGCAGAGTGAAGTGGGGACACGGGTTTAGGGAGGAACTCCTGAGCCAAAGGCTTCAGCAGCCAAGAGGATGACGGAGTGATGATTAACGTGAAAGATGTGGAAGCAGACAGGACCCGAGGAGATCAGAAGTCTGGGACTTCTGCAGAGTTGGTGGTGGTCACAGCTGCAGGGATGGATGAGGTAATTGAGGGATTTGAACATAACACCAACGCTTGCAAGGCTGGGAGCTCATGCAGGATGCTGAGCGAGTCTCATGCTGGGGAAGTGATACAAGCTGGGAATCTGAAGCCGATTGTGGACGAGCTCCAGTTCATCTATATAAATCAGTGGCTGAGCCGAACTGGAGCTTTCTACTCACCCAGCAGGCGTACGGCCCTTAAAGTCTCACTCTGACCATATCTCAACGACCCTGTCCAGCAATAGCCTTCAGGTCGTCGTAAGACCTTAAGACGTTGGGGCAGAATTCGACCATTCAGGTCTACTCCGCCGTGGTCCGGTATCTGTTGTACCTTTGTTGTGATTCTGGACGGACCACAAGTACACGTGTTTAAAAGGTTATAATACTGGAGCTTAAATCCAGGCTGTTTATTCCGTGGCCACCTGGAACCAGAGTGGCCACCTAATCGCCTCATTCTCTTATATAGACATTACTACACAGGCAAACAAAGTAGTCCTTGTGATACAACAAAGTAGTCCCTGCAATATCACAACACGCCATTCAATCGTGGCTGATCTATCTTTCCCTCTAAAACCCCATTCTCCTGCCTTTTCCCCGTAACCTTTGACACCCGCACCAACCAAGAACCTGCCAATCTCCGCTTTAAAAACACCCAAACTTGGTCTCCGCCGCCGTCTGCGACGATGAAATCCACAGATTCACCACCCTCTGGTTAAATAAATTCCTCCTCATCTCCTTTCTGAAGGTACGTCCTTTTACTCTGAGGCCGTGCCCTCTGGTCCAAGACTCTCCTGCTGGGTGAGCTGACTCAAAATGTCACCTGTCCATTTTCCCCAGGGATGCTGCCTGCCTGACCCGCTGAGTTACTCCACCGTTTGATCATGGCTGATCTATTTTCCTTCTTATCCCCATTCTCCTGCTTCCCCCCCCAACCTCCCAACCTTTGACCTCTACCCCTAACCTTTGACCTACACTGCCTAACCAACATCCAGAGTCCCTTTGCATAACCAAAATCTATGTGCCTTGGGTTTGAACTTTTTAATGATAACCTATCATTTAATGATCCCCATCAGAACTGCCCCCTCCATCCACTCCTTTAAGTCCAGGCTCAAAACCTATTTCTACTCCCTAGCGTTTGAGGCCGTCTGAGGGGGCGCTGTGAACTGTTTATGTATGTGCTGTTATGTTTGTGTGCCATTGTATGTCCGTTCTTAGTACCTGAACTGGTGTACGGCACTTTGGTCAACGTGGGTTGTTTTTAAATGTGCTATACAAATAAAATTGACTTGACTTGACTTGACTATTATCCGACAACCAGCTTAGTTTAGTTTAGTTTAGAGACACAGTGCAGAAACAGGCCTTTCAGCCCACTGAGTCGATGCCAACCAGCAAGACCTGTGCAATAGCACTATCCGACACATCCTACATCCTAGGGACAATTTACAATTTCCCCAAACCCAATTAACTTACAAATTTGTGGGAGAAAACCGGAGCCCCCGCAGAAAGGCCACGCAGGTCACGGGGAGAACGTACAAGCTCCATACAGACAGCGTCCGTAGTCAGGATCGAACCTTGGTTTCTGGCGCTGCAAGGCAGCAGCTCTACCGCTGCGCCACCATGACGCCCCACACCTATCTAATGATGGCAGCATTTTGGGGCAGACAATTGCAGGTTTCCTCTTTGTGCGTAGAAGTGGCACGGTGGATTTCCTGCCTCACAGCGTCAGTGACCCAGGTTCGATCCTGACCCCGGGTGCTCTCTGTACAGAGTTTGTACATTTTCCATGTGACCGCGTGGGTTTTCTCTGGGTCATGTGGTCATGAGTATAGGAGCAGAATTAGGCCATTCGGCCCATCAAGTCTACTCCGCCATTCGATCATGGCTGATCTATCTCTCCCTTCCAACCCCATTCTCCTGCCTTCTCCCCATAACCCCTGATACCTGTACTAATCAAGAATCTATCTATCTCTGCCTTACACTGCCATCGACACTGCTCTTCACACTGCACTGACCCACCTTGAACACCAGGGGAGCTATGTGAGGATGCTCTTCCTCGACTTCAGCTCTGCCTTTAACACGGTCATCCCGAGCAGACTGGTCACCAAACTTTCTGACCTTGGATTTTCCCAAACCATCTGCCAATGGATCAAGGACTTCCTGACCAACCGCCCCCAGACCGTCAAAATAGGCCCTCACCTCTCCTCCACCATTACACTGAGCACCGGCTCACCACAGGGCTGTGTGTTGAGCCCCATCCTTTACTCCCTCTACACTCACGACTGCGCCCCCACCCTTCCCACCAACACCATCATCAAGTTCGCGGATGACACGACTGTGGTTGGACTCATCTCAGGAGGAGATGAGACAGCCTACAGGGATGAAATCCAAAGGATGGCAGCATGGTGTTCAGTGAACAATCTTGTCCTGAACTCCTCCAAAACAAAGGAACTTATAATTGACTTCAGGAAAACCAGTGCAGAACACGACCCACTCTACATCAATGGGGTCTGTGTGGAAAGGGTACCCGCTTTCAGGTTCCTGGGTACGCACATCGCAGAGGATCTTACCTGATCTACCAACACCATCACCACAGTGAAGAAGGCACAGCAGAGACTCCACTTCCTGAGGATCCTCAGGAAGACCAACCTGCAGGAGAAGCTCATGATGTCCTTCTATCGCTGCTCCATCGAGAGTGTGCTGGCATACTGTATAACCACATGGTATGCCAGCTGCTCAGAAAAGGACAGGAAGGCCCTTCAGAGGGTCATCACGATGGCCCAGAAGATCATCGGCTGCTCACTGCCCTCCCTGGAGCACCTGTTCAGCCTACGCTGCCTCAGTAGAGCAGGCAAAATAATGAAAGATTCATCCCACCCCGGCCACCGTCTGTTTGTTCATCTGCCCTCTGGTCGACGTTTCAGGTCGATCAAATCCCGAACAAACAGACTTAAGAACAGTTTTTACCCCAGGGCCATACGAGAACTGAACACTACTTTCTGCACTAGGCAACACTGTTAAAACTTTTGTACTTAATATAATTGTATTTATTTGTTTTTGCATTTATTGCATATATGTTTTTACGCACCGTCAGGATTGGCTATTTTTTTAAATTTCGTTGTACTCGTTGCAATGACAATAAATGAATATTATTATTATTATTATTATTATTATTATTAAAAACATCCATTGACAGCCTCCACAGCCTTCTGTGGCAAAGAATTCCACAGATTCCACAGGTGCTCCGGTTTCCTCCCACACTACAAAGATGTGCGGGTTTGTAGGTTAATTGGCTTCGATAAAATGGTAAATTGCCCCGAGTGTATGTCGGAGAGTGCTAGCTTGATCACTGGTTGGCGCGCACTCGGTGGGCCGAAGGGCCTGCTTCCGCGCTGTATCGCTGAGAGTAAAGTGCTTTCTGACGTCATCCTCTCATTTTAAAAATGCCCCCCCTGTTCTGAAGGAAATAGTTTATTTCCGCTTGGCCAATATGAATTTGCTCAAAGCAGACTGAAAACTCCCAGGATGGTGGAAAGGCCTCTTTGGCAGAGTTATTGGGACTTTTCTGAAGCCCCAGTTACTTGTTCTCTCAATAGACTCCTATAAGATCTTGACAGATGTTTTGCATTCATTAAAACACTTCTGTGCTTGCAGAATTGGCAGTGATTACACATTAACCAAGCTTTTGGCTTTCGCTGCTACTGCTATGTCCCGTGGGAGTCCTCAATGAAAACGTTACTTTTACACCCTGAAGTAATTCTTTCCTGTCTGCTTTCACTGTTATGAGCTGGATTCTTTAGTTTAGATGTGTTCGACTGTGTTACTGTGGTAACTGTGGGGTTTGTTTTAGAAGGGGGGGGGATTGAGATCGGAGTACTGTAATCCCATTTCAGAAGAGAGAGAAATGGCAATTTGCACAGGATGTAAATCTTCCAACACGTTTGGTTTCCTCCTCTAATTAATATTTCACACAAAAAAATATATTAATGGAAAACAATGCAGCTGCAATGAAGCAGCTTCCTCACACAGTGAAGTGGCATGTGGAGCTGTTACCTGCTGGGCTGCAAGGCTAGTGTTGGAAGATGGGATTAAAGAAACGGAGTCAATATTTTTTATCGACTTGCATAGTCCTGGTGGACTGAACAGCCACCTTCTGTGTCATAATCCTTCTGCAGTTGTACAGGGCCCTGGTCAGGGCCGTTTTTACAGTATTATGGGCCCCCGGGCAAAGCAGTGTACTGGGGCCCCTGCCGTTACTCTCCCCCACCCCCCTTTCCCTACCAGCCCCCCCCCTGTCGTGCCGGCGAAAAGCACTTACCGAAAAGCACTTAGCGATGGACTTAGGGTGCTACATTGTTGCGAAAAGCACTTACAGATCGCTGTGAGAAGCACTTAGGGATGGAAAATGTTGCGAAAAAAGCACTTATTGAACCTACATTTTTAAAGTAGTATTTATTTATTGCGAGTCACTTAACATACACAGATCAGCATGGGGCCCCTATGCTCGTGGGCCCCCGGGCAAGTGCCCATCAGGCCCATGCGTTAAGACAGCCCTGGCCCTGGTGAGACCGCACCTGGAGTACTGTGTGCAGTTTTGGTCTCCAAATCTGAGGAAGGATATTGAGGGCGTGCAGCGTAGGTTTATTCCCGGAATAGCGGGACTGTCGTATGTTGAAAGACTGGAGCGACCAGGCTTGTATACACTGGAATTTAGAAGGATGAGAGGGGATCATATCGAAACATATAAGATTATTAAGGGGTTGGACACGTTAGAGGCAGGAAACATGTTCCCAATGTTGGGGGAGTCCAGAACCAGGGGCCACAGTTTAAGAATAGGGGGTAGGCCATTGAGAACGGAGATGAGGAAAAACCTTTTCAGTCAGAGAGTTGTAAATCTGTGGAATTCTCTGCTTCAGAAGGCAGTGGAGGCCAATTCTCTGAATGCATTCAAGAGAGAGCTAGATAGAGCTCTTAAGGATAGCGGAGTCAGGGGGTACGGGGAGAAGGCAGGAACGGGGTACTGATTGAGAATGATCAGCCATGGACGGGGCTGGAAGGAAAGAGACTGGGAATGTAAGGCATTCATGATTTACGGTGCAATGTTATTTACTTGCTTCCTTGGAGATGGGGTCGGTACAGTGGTAATTCAAAGGAGATGGGGTCGGTACAGTGGTGCAGCGGTAGAGCTACTGCCTTACATCGCCAGAGACCCGGGTTCGATCCTGACTACGGGTGCTGTCTGTACGGAGTTTGTACGTTCTCCCCGTGACCTGCGTTAGTTGTCTCCAGACGCTCCGGTTTCCTCCCACACTCCAAAGATGTACAGGTTTGTCGGTTAATTGGCTTGGTATAAATGTAAATTGTCCCTGGTGCATGTAGGATAGTGTTAGTGTGTGGCAATCGCTGGTCGGTGTTTGTTGTGTTATCTATTCAGTACTGTGTTTACAGACCTGTTGTGCTGCTGCTGCTGCTGCTGCAAGTAAGGATTTAATAGTCCCGTTTTGGAACGTATGCCAATAAAACGCTCTTGATTCTTCTATGTGAAGCCCTGTTCCATCCCGCAAAATACCAGGTTGTTCAGTACTAAATGTCAGGTCCTGTATGACTGACGGAAGGAAGATGGAATGGCATTCGGCCGCACGTTAGGTGGTGACAAAACTGTCCCGTTTCGGTACACATGACAACTAACGTCTCTGAACACTTGACACCACTCAGGGTGTAACGGTTCCATCGAGTCACTTGTACCCGGAACGACAAACAGCCTGGAAATTTTGTACTGCCATTTCTCTACCCATGTTGCTCAGGTTTGACTGCATGCAGGTTTGGGTTGAACTGAATTGAACATTGTACATTCAGCTCGCAGAGATTAGGGCCCAGCACAGTGGCGTAGCCGTAGGGCTGCTGCCTCACAGCGCCAGAAACCCAGGTTCGATCCTGACCACGGGTGCTGTCTGTATGGAGTTTGCACGTTCTCCTTGTGACCGCATGGATTTTCTCCGGGTGCTCTGGTTTCCTCCCACACTCCAGATTTGTCGGTTAATTGGCCTGTACGTGGTAAAGATGTCCCTATTGTGTTTAGTTTAGAGATACAGCGCGGAAACAGGCCCTTTCGGCCCACCGGGTCCGTGTCGACCAGCGATTCCCGCACATTAACACTATCCTATACCCACTAGGGACAATTTTTACATATACTAAGCCAATTAACTTACAAACCTGTAGGTCTTTAGAGTGTGGGAGGAAACCGAAGATCCTGGAGAAAACCCACGCAGGTCACGGGGGGAACGTACAAACTCTGTACAGACCAAAGGTATTTATTCACAAAATGCTGGAGTAACCATCAGGTCAGGCAGCATCTCAGGAGAGAAGGAATGGGTGACGTTTCGGGTCGAGATCCTTCCTCCCGACCCGAAACGTCACCCATTCCTTCTCTCCTGAGATGCTGCCTGACCTGCTGAGTTACTCCAGCATTTTGTGAATAAATACCTTTGATTTGTACCAGCATCTGCAGTTATTTTCTTACACAACTCTGTACAGACAGCACCCATAGTCAGGATCGAACCCAGGTCTCCGGCGCTGCATTCACTGTAAGGCTGTAACTCTACCGCTGCGCCACCGTGCCGTGTGTAGGATAGTGCTAGTGAACGGGGTGATTGGTGTTCGGAGTTGACTGGGTGGGCCGAAAGGCCTGTTTCCACGCTGTATCTCTAAAGTCTAAAGATTTGTCTCAAATCCAGAGATGCTGTCTGACCTGCTGAGTTACTCCAGCTTTTTGTGTCAATCCTTTTATTTCCTGCACTATTTTCTTTTTAAAGTTTATTTTAATCCTCCCTTTGAATTACTTCTAAGTTCATTTGCACTGGTGGTATTTTTTTCACTTTTTCTTCACTGCAGAAGAACTTGTTTAACAAGGTTCACATTGCCTTATTTCCCATTGTAACCTTACCTGAATGAGTCCTTAATAGTTCTCCCCTCAGCTAGTCTCTTTTCCCTAAAACATTTATCACAACATGTGACGTTAGTTTTGAAGACACCTGCAAGTCCTTTTTCATTTTTCTTTTTTGTTCCTCTGAGAACACTTGTTTTTCATGTCTCTTTCAATCTCAATCTGTCCACTCCTTTTTGATTTTAGTTTGGAGATACAGCATGGTAAAAGGCCCTTCGGCCCACAGACCCCGTGCCACCAGCGATCCTCGTTCACTAATACTATCCTAACACACTAGGGGCAATTTACAATCTTTACTGAAGCCAATTAAACCTACAAACAGGCCCTTCGGCCCACTGAGCCGTGCTGACCAGCAACCATCCAAGGCGGCATGGTGGCGCAGCGGTAGAGTTGCTGCCTTACAGCGAATGCAGCGCCGGAGACTCAGGTTCGATCCTGTCTACGGGCGCCGTCTGTATGGAGTTTGTACGTTCTCCCCGTGACCTGCGTGGGTTTTCTCCGAGATCTTCGGTTTCCTCCCACACTCCAAAGACGTACAGGTATGTAGGTTAACTGACTGGGTAAATGTAAAAAATGTTCCTAGTGGGTGTAGGATAGTGTTAAGTTGCGGGGATCGCTGGGCGGCGCAGACCCGGTGGGCCAAAGGGCCAGTTTCCGCGCTGTATCTCTAAATCTAAAAATCTAGTTCTATCTGACACACCATGGACAATTTTACAGAGGCCAATTAACCTACGAACCTGTACGTCTTTGAAGCGTGGGAGGAAATCAGAGCAGCTAGAGAAACCCCCCGCGGTCAAGGGGAGACTGTAAAATCTCCGAAGAGACAGCACCCGTAGACAGGATTGAACCCGGGTCTCTGGCGCTGTTAGGCAGCAACTCTACCGCTGTGCCACCGTGCCATACGTGACTTTTTGTAGATGACTTTTCTTTTAGTTCAGACTACATCCTACCCCCTTTTCTGACTTTGGGCTCTTTGACTTTATATATTCGGGATATGTTTATTCAGTCATGGGTTGTGGGCTTTGATTGTTCATGAAAAGCACTATTTCACCTTCGCACTCAACACTTCTTTGATTATTACCTACTTTTCTAAGTTTGCCAGCTGGCTGTTGAGCCTAATCCCATTGTGATTAAATTACTTCCCCACACTTTGAAGTTTGCGTTAACACATTATCCTTTGATCCTTTCTTTGTCTCAAACCTGAAATCAAAATCAAATATGAAGGTCATAATTTGGAAGATAGCCCATTACCCTCAGAATGTTAGCTAATGCTGCCCAGCTAGTTTAGTTTTTAGCTTAGAGATACAGCGCGGAAACAGGCCCTTCGGCCTACCGAGTCCCTGCTGGCCAGCGATCCCGCACACTAACACAATCCTCCCACACCAGGGACAATTTTACAATTTCACTAAAGCCAATTAACCGACAAACCCGCGCGTCTTTGGAGTGTGGGAGGAAACCGGAGCTCCCGGGGAAAAACCTCCGCAGGTCATGGGGAGAACGTACAGACTCCGTACAGATAGCAGCCGTAGTCACGATACGTCTTTGGAGCGCCCTCATCTACCGTCAGCTACGGATGACAAAAATACAAGCCTGGTTCTCTTCGCCCAATGATATATTAACAGTTAAAGGTGCACTGGACAGTTACTGGCTCTCTTGTGTTTTACAGCACCTGGTGGAGATACTTTGTTCGGACTAAGACGCATTTGGTGGTGGGATGGGCTCGGAAAAAAGATGCGTGGTCGGCAGGAGTTTCAGACGACTTTGTAGTTGGGCGGACTGGCGATGGGGACATTTGCCTTTGGAGACCTGTTTAGGGCATTGGAGTGATGGGTGGAGGTAGTTTTGTCTTCCACCCCACCCCCCCCCCCCCACCTCCGTAATTTGGCCAATCACTGTCAGTAAACTTATAGATGACACCGTAAACCTATGTTCTCAAGTTCTCGACTCCCAAACTCTGGGGAAGAGACTCTGTGCGTCTACTCGATCTATTCCTCTCATGGTTTTATATAGTGCCTTTTCTTAAGGTGTAAGGTTATTCCTTGCAGCGCCAGAGACCAGGGTTCGATCCTGGCCACGGGTGCTGTGTGTGCGGAGTGTGTACATTTTCCCTGTGCCCACGTGGGTTTTCTCCGGGTGCTCTGGTTTCCTGCCATAATCCATAAGACATGCAGGTGTGCAGGTAAATTGGCTTCTGTAAAATTGTTTGTGGGATAGAAGCAGTGTATGGGTGGTTGTTGGTCAGCACGGACTCGATGGGCCGTAAGGCCTGTTTCCTCGCTGCATCTCTAAATTAAACCTAACTAAACTAATGTACTGTAGAAAGTCTGGTTATACCAGGGTCAATGCGCAGGAACGCAGGAGACTGCAGAGATTAGTGGCCTCAGCTCAGCCACATGCCTTCCCCTCCATCAAAAGCATCTACACGATGTGCTACCTCGAGAAGATTGCAGATATCATCAATAAATCCCACCGTCTGGGCCCATGTCCTCCTCTTGCTACCACCATAGGGGCGGCACGGTGGCGCAGCGGTAGAGTTGCTGCCTTACAGCGCTTGCAGCGCCGGAGACCCGGTTCGATCCCGACTGCGGGCGCCGTCTGTACGGCGTTTGTACGTTCTCCCTGTGACCGCGTGGGTTTTCACCGAGATCTTCCGTTTCTTCCTACACTCCAAAGACGTACAGGTTTGTAGGTTAATGGCTTGGTATAAATGTAAATTCTCCCTAGTGTGTGTTGGATCGTGTTAGTGTGCGAGGATCGCTGGTTGGTGCGAACTTAGTGGGCCGAAGGGCCTGTTTCCTCACTGTATCTCTAAACTAAACTAAACTAAACTAAACCAGAGGGTAGGAGATATAGAAATATAGAAACCTGAAGTCCCACAACACTAGGTTCAAGATAACTATTATGTTCTTCAACTGACCTGCACAACCCTAATCCTATCTCCGTAACTGAATACTATGAACCACCTTGGACTTATGAAGCATGAACACTAGGAAGTGGCGGCGCCTAACGGCTGCGGCTCGCTAGCAGTCTGTTCGTCTTTTTTCCTTTTTTTTTGTTGTGTGTCGGTGTTGGGATGGTTTTTTGTATTTTTTTTTGGTTGTGTATGTGTGGGGGGTGGTGGTGTGGGTGGGGGGGTGGCGGGGGGGGTGGGGGAAACTTTTCTCTTCCTCACGGCGCGGGGTGCGGCTCGGCTGCGGGGCCTAACATCGCCCGGTGCGGCTTGGCCGCTGGACTTAACAGTGCCCGGTGCGGCTCGGCCGCGGGACTTTACATCGCTGGTGCGGCTCGGCTGCTGGACTTAACATCGCCCGGTGCGGCTCGGCTGCGGGACTTTACATCGCTGGTGCGGCTCGACCACGGGGACTTTACATCGCTGGTGCGGCTCGACCATGGGACTTTACATCGCCCGGTGCGGCTCGGCTGCGGGACTTAACATCGCCCGGTGCGGCTCGGCTGCGGGACTTTACATCGCTGGTGCGGCTCGACCACGGGACATAGCTGCGCAAGGCTTGGTCGCGGGGCCTTTCATCGCCCAGCTCGGCCACGAGACGTTTCAGCGCCCGGTGCGATTCGGCCGGGGGACTTCCATCCCCTTGCGGGGACTGTGCGGGGTCGGTCGGGGGACGAGCTGTCTGTCCGTGGGCGAGGGGAAGAGAGTGAAGTTTTGTTGCCTCCATCACAGTGAAGGGGTGTTTGGAGTCACTGTGATGGATGTTTGTGTTGGGGCTATGTGTCTTGTGTTCTTTTTTTCTATGACTGCTATGTAGTTTTGTTCGGTACTTCGGTACCGAATGACAAATAAAGCTCTGTTATACTGTGAATCGCCTTTTGTACTACCATGGACCTAACTTTTAAAAAATTGTGTTTTGCCTATATCTTTGGGTTTTGGGTTTTCTTTGCATAGTTCACTTTCTTTTAGAAATGTTATGTGTAATATATGTACACTTGATGTATGATTTCTGCTTTTGTATGTTGTCCGAGTCTCCGTGCCTGAGATGCAGCTCCAGCATAATTTTCATTGTACCTGTACTTCACTGTGCTACTGCCAATGCCATAAATTGGACGTGACATAACTTTGCTTACTGCCATCAGATTCAAGTGCCGCAAAGCCTCCAGTATAAAGGTCTCATTCACGAAATTCCACCTTTCCCTGCAACCTTTTTCCCAGTCACATTGCCCACTGAGGTCCTTGCACTCCTTCAGTTCTGTTCTGTCCTTCAGTTCTAGCTACCCGTACTTCTTCAATCTCCTATGTTGGCACCCATGTCTTTGGTGTTCTAAGGCCAGTTTTTCTCCCCTCTCCCTCTCCCTCTCCCTCTCCCTCTCCCTCTCCCTCTCCCTCTCCCTCTCCCTCTCCTCTCCCTCTCCCTCTCCTCTCCCTCTCCCTCTCCCTCTCCCTCTCCCTCTCCCTCTCCCTCTCCCTCTCCCTCCTCCCTCTCCCTCTCCCTCTCCCTCTCCCTCTCCCTCTCCCTCTCCCTCTCCCTCTCCCTCTCCCTCTCCCTCTCCCTCTCCCTCTCCCTCTCCCTCTCCCTCTCCCTCTCCCTCTCCCTCTCCCTCCCTCTCCCTCTCACTATCATTCTCACTCTCACTCTCACTCTCTCTCTTCCCTCTCTCTTCCCTCTCTCTTCCCCCCCTCTCTCTCTCTCTCTCTCTCTCTCTCTCTCTCTCTCTCTCTCTCTCTCTCTCTCTCTCTCTCCCTCTCTCTGTCTCTTTCTCTCTGTCTCTTTCTCTGTCTCTCTCTCTGTCTCTCTCTCTCTCTGTGTCTCTGTCTCTCTCCCTCGTTAGTTTGATGGTGCCATCACTTATACTATTTTTAATTAGGTTTTTTCCAATGTCTGGGCAAGCAGGGAAATAATGATGAGCTATCCTTTTGTTGCGTGTGACCATTTGTATGAGCACAGCAAAAACACGACTTGTTATGACATTCAGATAATAAATCACAATGACCTGCCACCTCACAGTGGTTGGGTACAAAGGAAATCCACAGGTATCTGGTTTAAATTAGTCACAAACCCTGTTTTCAACCAAGGGAAAACCCAAAGGTTGGCACCAAAAAAGGTGGCACCTTCCTTCCATGGCTTATTGCTTGAGCTCTGAGCTAATTCAAGAATAAGCATGATTGTACAAAAATAAGCCCTTCTCTGTCTCGTTGGAAACCCATTAAGATGTTTGGAGGACCTGCCTTGATAAGATCAATCTCAGTGGAAGTTTGAAGGACATTGCAGCAAAAATGAACTTTGCTGATTGCAAAATAGTCCCCATCTGTTGCCCTGTTCACACATGTCCAGGATGTGCCTGCGTGCATGAATGGGGACATGACCTTTAAAGACCAATCTTTTCATAGTAAGCTCTTCCATCAGATGGCTTTATCTTCACTAAACGTTATTCACGTTATTCCCTTTATGGTGTATCTGTACACTGTGGACGGCTCGATTGTAATCATGTATTGTCTATCCGTTGACCGGTTAGCACGCAACGACCTTTCACATACCTCTCTCCTGGATGCTGCCTGACCTGCTGAGTTACTCCAGCATTTTGTGATACTTTCACTATACCTCGGTACACATGGCTATAGGTGAACCAGGTGAAATCAATCTCTGTTCTATCTGGGGGGGGGGGGGGGGGGGGGGGGGGTGGAAGATGAGAGCAGAAGATAGGAGAACGGAGAAGACACAAGTGAGTCCAAAGATAGAGACAATTGAGAATGGAGAACTCATCACTTGTGTCTGTAGCAGCAAAGAACTGCAGGTGCTGGTTTATAACAAAGTGCTGGAGTAACTCAGCAGGTCAGGCAGCATCTCCGGAGTTATTTTTGCAATAAATCGCATCACTAAGTCGGAGGTTGAGAGGAGACTTGATAGATGCATATAAAATTACGAGAGGCATAGATAGGGTAGATATTGAGAACTCTGGAGGAAAATAAATAGGTGAGATTTCGGGCCGAGACCTTCTTCTAAAGGGTCTGAAGAAGGGTCTCGACTCGAAACATCATCCATTCCTTCTCACCAGAGATGCTGCCTGACCTGCTGAGTTACTCCAGCACTTCGGATAAACCGGCACCTGCAGTTCTTTGCAGCTACCGACACAAGTGATGAGTTTTCCATTCTCATTTGTATAGTGGGGGTGAATGGGGGGGGGGGGGGGGAATCCATGTTTTCTGAAGAAAGAGGACATCTCACCTTGATAGATGTGGGCAGAGGTGGAGAAAGTACAGGAAAGGGATAGCGTGCTTGCAAGAGGTATGGTGGAGGAGGTGCAGTCAAAGTGACTGTGGGAGGCAGTGGCTTTCCAGTTGATGTTTGTGGATAGCCTGTCTCCTGAAATCAAAACAGAGAGATGAAGAAAATGGACAGACGTGCCAGAGATGGTCCAAGTGAATGTGAGGGCAGGTGGAGGTTGGTGGTGAAGTTGATGAAGTTGGTGTAGTTCTGCACGGGTGCTGAAGGCAGCCCCAATGCATTCAGCAACGTCTCAGAGAAAACAATAGAGGAATGTTGCCGGGGAACATTTATATTATCGAGTGTTCAAGTAATGGACTAAAAGAGGGGCATGTAGACACCGGGGAACTGCAGCTGCATCACAGTTGAGACCAATTGTGATCTCACAGCGGGCGGCACGGCACGGTGGCGCAGCGGTAGATTTGCTGCCTTACAGCGAATGCAGCGCCAGAGACTCAGGTTCGATCCCGACTACGGGCGCCGTCTGTACGGAGTTTGTACGTTCTCCCCGTGACCTGCGTGGGTTTTCTCCGAGATCTTCGGTTTCCTCCCACACTCCAAAGACGTACAGGTATGTAGGTTAATTGACTGGGTAAATGTAAAAATTGTCCCTAGTGTGTGTAGGATAGTGTTAGTGTGCGGGATCGCTGGGCGGCGCGGACTCGGTGGGCCGAAGGGCCTGTTTCCGCGCTGTATCTCTAAATCTAAAATCTAAAGAATCTAAATTATCCAGTATTCGACATGCCAGAGGGTGGTGAATCTTTGCCACAGAAGGCTGTGGAGGCCGTCAATGGTATTTTTAAGGCCGAGATCGACAGTTTCTCTATTGGTACGGGTGTCAGGGGTTATGGGGAGAAGGCAGGAGAATGGGCTTCGGAGGGAGAGATAGTTCAGCCATGATTGAATGGCAGAGTAGATTTGACGGGCCAAATGGCCTAACCCTTATGACATTAATAAACTTACGTGGAGCATTGATACTTTGGGGCAAGGTACTTAACCAAAAGCTCGGTGAATTTAAAAGATCATGTGCCTCTATTGTGAAGGAGGGCAGAGTGTCTTGACCAGTGTATGTAACCTTTGATCAAGGTTGCTTACAAAGTCAGACAGATAATCTGGTAAATCTCATGTTGCTGAGGATACTTGCCTGGAAATTCATTCCCAGTTGTGCAACCCACAGGATGTAGCAGCAATGGCTCATTGAATTCAGTCTCTGGAATTCAGTTCCATTGAAGTCAAGTGGAT